>NW_026691987.1:0-190158 GCF_021218885.2 Marmota monax | reverse complement strand
TGGGCACTCTCTGGTTTGTTCCTTTTGAATATACCTCTAAGCTGAAGCATGCAAAGCAAGTTTATCCAATAGCACTTTAGGAGAAAGAGGGAAATATAAATATATTGAAATACCTTCCCTAAATATTTGGTCATATTTCTTTGATACTGTGCAGGATTCATCTCCTAGCTTGATCCACTAGGATCCCCAATTTTGGGACTTCTATGATCATAAGTTCTCTAAACAGCTTAGTGTTAGTGTTGGGGATAGAGACAAATCTAGCATTAGAGTTACAGTTAGATTTGTTCAAATTTATTTGATACTGGGAAGTATTCATCTTTTCCTTACCCTTGTTAAGTTCCCCAGTTTTGGACCTTCTCAGTTCAAGTGTTCACTGTCAGGAACACTGTATATTTTAAATGTTCACTTCATTTTGATCTCTATGGGTAAATGGAAATGGAGCTCAAAATCAAAAAGTGTTGGAGCTAGCTGCTTGACACTTCACATAATCAATTCCCTGTCGGTACTCTCTGATTCCTTCCTTATGAAAGTATCCCAAAGCTGAAGCATGCAAAAAAAAAAAAAAATTATCTGAGAGCACTTTAGGAGACAACAGGAAAATATGCATGTACTGAACTACTTCCCCCAGTCATTTGGTCAGATTTCTTTGATACTGCACAGGATTCATCTGTTAGCTTGCTCCATTAGTCTCCACCAGTTTGGAACTTCTATGATCAAACGTTCTCTAATCAGGTTAGGGTTAGGTTTAGGGCTAGTGTTAGAGCGAGTGTTAGGGTTAGAGTTAGTTTTGTTCAAAATTCTTTGATATTGGGCAGGAGTCATCTTTTACTTAGCCTTACTATGTTCACCAGTTTGGGGCCTTCTTGGTTCAAGGTTCACTGTCAGGAACAGTTTGAGTTTTAAGGTTTCAATTCATTTGAACTTATACAGATTAATGGAAAAGGAGCTAGAAATCAAACAGGGTTTGTTCTAGCTGCTTGAAACTTCACACACTCAATCAATCTGTTCTCTGTGGGCACTCTGTGGTTTCTTCCTTGTAAAAGTATCTCTAAGCACAGTATGCAAAAACAACTTTATCCAAGAGCACTTTATGAGAAATCAGGGAAATATGCATGTCCTGAACTACCTCCCCCCAATTATTTGGTCAAATTTGTTTGATACTGCACAGGATTCTTCTGCTAGCTTGCTGCCCTGTCTTCCCCAAGTTTGGGACTTGTATGATCAAAGATCTATAAACAGGATAGGCTTAGGGTTAGTGTTAGATTTAGGAGTGTAGTTAGAACTAGTGTTAGGGTTAGAGATATTTTTATTCAGATTTCTTTGATACTGGGCAGGATTTCTCTTTTACCTAGCCTTATTATGTCCTCCAGTTTTGGGCCTTCTAATTTCAATTGTTCACTGTCAGGAACAGTTTGTATTTTAAAGTTTCACTTCAAGTTGTCCTATATGGGTAAACTGAAATGGAGCTGGTAATCAAACATGGTTGGTGCTAGGTGCTTGAAATTTCAAACACTCAATCAGTTCTCTGTGGGCATTCTCTGGTTTCTTCCTAGTGAAAGTTTTCCAAAGCCATGGCAATGAAAAGAACATTATCCAAGAGCACTTTAGGAAAAATACAGGGGACATAGGCATGTACTGAAACACCTCCCCCAATTATTTTGTCAGATTTTTTTTTTATACTGGGCAGGATTCATCTGTTACCTTTCCCTACTAGGCACCCCAAGTTTGGGTCTTCTATGATCAAAGATTCTCTGAACAGGTTAGGGTTAGAGTTAGGATTAGGTTTAGGTCTAGGGTTAGAATTAGTGTTGGGGTTAGAGTTAGATTAGTTCAAATTTCTTTGATACCAAGGAGGATTCATCTTTTAACTAGCCTTACTATATTCCCCATGTTTGGGCCTTCTTGGTTCATGGTTCGCTGTCAGAACATTTTGTGTTTTAAGGTTTCACTTCATCTTGACTTATATGTGTAATTGGAAATGGAGCTGGATAACAAACAGGGTTAGCTGCTTGAAACTTCACACACTCAATCAGTTCTCTGTGGGCACTCTCTGATTTGTTCCTTGTGAATGTAGCCCTATGATGAAGCATGCAAAGCATAGGTTTAGGGTGAGGGCAATGTATACGCCTAGTTTTAGTGTTAGGGTCAGAGTCAGGGTAAGGGTTAGTTTTAGAGTTAGGAGTAAAGTTAGGGCTAGGTGTAGGGTTAGGTTTTGGTTTAAATTAAGGTTTAGGGTTTGGACTATGGCTCAGTTTTTTTTTAGGGCTAGGGCTAGTGTTAGGGCCAAATTTTGGATTAGTGTTAGAGTTAGGGCTAGTGTTAGGATGAGGTTTAGGATTACGGTTAGGGTTAGATTTATATTTAGGGTTAGATCTAGGACTAGGGTTAGGGCTCAGTTAGTTTTCCGGAAGGGATAGGGTTAGAACTAGGGATATAGTTAGGAAGAGAGTTAGTTTAAGACTTAGTACTAGGGTTAGGTTAGGGTTAGGGTTACAGCTAAATTAGTGCTAGGATTAGGGCTAGGTTAGTGTTAGGGTTAGGCCTAGGGGGAGGGCTATGTTTAGGGTTAGCATTGGGGTCAAGGTTATGTTTAGGGGAATAGGTGGTGTTATAGCTAACTATAGGTCTAGGATGAGGATTAGAATTACGTTTAGGTTTAGTGTTAGTGTTTAGGATAGGATTAAGGTAGGTTTAGGGCTAGAAGTATGCCTAGGGTTTCTGTTAGGTTTAGGGCTAGGACTAAGGCTAGGAATAATGTCAGGTCTAGGGTTATGGTTAGGGATAGTTTTAGGATTAGGTTATGTCTAGTTCTAGTGAGTTACATTTAGTGTAAGGGTCAGGTTTAGAGCTAGGGGTTTTATTATGGTTAGAGTCAGGGTTTGCATTTGGATTAGGTTAAAGTTTACGGTTAAGACTTGAGTTAATGATCAGTTTAGGTTTAGGGTTAGGGTAATGGATATGGTTAGGTTTAGATTTCAGTTAAGGATTAGGGTAAAGAATGGGTTAAGTTTATTGAAAGGGTTAGGATTAGCATTAGGGTTAAGGTTATGTTTAGAGCTCAGGTTAGGGCTAGGTTATGGTTTGGATTAAGTCTATAATTAGGGTTAGGTTTAGGAATAGGGCTAGGGTTTGGTTTAGGGTAAGTACTAAGGTTAGGGTAAGTGTTACGGTTAGGGCTAGGGTTATGGTTAGGTTAGAGTAAAGATTAGTGTTTGAGCTAGGGTTAGAGCTAGGGTGAGGGTTAGGTTTAAGTTTAGGTCTAGGGTTATGTGTAAGGTTATGGTTTGGTTTAGGTTAGGGTTATGGCTAGGGTTTTAATTAGGGTTAGGTTAAGTTTATGGTAATGGATAATATTAGAGGTAGGGTTAGGGTTAGGGTTAGGTTATGGGTTAGGGCTAGTGTTAGGATTAGGTTTAGTGTAAGGCTTAATGTTTCAGCTAAGGTTAGGGCTATTGCAAAATTTAGGTTTTGGGTTAGGTCTGGGGTTATATTTAGGTTTAAGGTTAGGTTTAGTGTTACGGATAGGTTTATTATTAGGGTTAGTGTAAGAGTAATAAATAGGGTTAGAGCTAACATTTTGGCTAGGATTAAAGTTAGGATTAGAGCTAGGATTAGGGTTAGGGTTTAGGATGGGGTAGTTTTATGTTTAATGAAAGGGTTTTCCTTTAGCTAGAGTTAGGTATAAGGCATGGGTTAGGGTTAAGGTTAGTGTTACGGCTATGATTAGGGTTAGGTTTATGCTTAGGACTAGGTTTAGGCCTAGGATTAGGGCTAGATTTTATGTTAGGTTTAGGGCTAGGGTTAGAATTATGGGTAGCATAAGAGCTAGGGTTATGTTTAGGGATAGTTTTAGGGTTAGGGTTATGGCTAGGTATAGGTCTAGGTTTTGGGTTAGGGTCAGGTTTCAAGCTAGGTTTAGTGTTAGGGTAAGAGTCAGTGTTCGAGACAGTGTTAGGGTTAGGGTTATAGCCCTAATTAGGACTAGGTTTAGGTCTAGGCATAGTGTTAGTGTTTGGTTTAGGTTAAGGGTTATTGTGAGGACTATAGCTAGGTTTTTGTTTAGGTCTAGGGATAGAGTTATAGTTATTTTTAGGATTAGCTTTAGGTCTAGGGCTAGTGTTAGGGTTAAATATAGATATAGTAGGGCTAGTGTTAGGGTTTGGTTTAGGGATAAGGTCAGGTTTAGACCCAGGCTTAGTGTTAGTGTCAGAATAAGGATCAGGGTTAGGGTTAGAGCTAGAATGAGGGCTAGGGTTCAGACTATTAATATGGTTAGAGTATAAGTTGGGCTAAGGATTAGGGTTAGTACTAGGGTTAGCATTTGGTTTAGGGTTTGGCTTTGGGTAAGGGAAAGTGTTAGGACTAGGGTTAGGGTAAGGGCTAGTGTGAGGGTTAAGATTTGGGTTAAATCTAGGGTTAGGGCTTTAATTACAGGTAGGATTTGTGTTAGGATTAGGGGTAGGGTTAGGAAAATGTCTAATGTATGAACTAGGATTATGATTAGGGCTAGTTTTATGGTTAGGGTTAAAGCTAGGTCTAGTTGTAGGCTGAATTTAAGGTTAGGGCAATGTTTAGAGCTGGGATTAGTATTAGGGTCAGCATCAGTTTCAGGGTTAGTTTTAGAGTTAGGGTTAGGGCTAATTGTAGGGTTAGAGTTTGGTTCAGAATAAGGATTAATGTTAGGGCTACGGCTTGGTTTTGTTTTATGACTAGGGCTGGGTGTAGTTCATATTTTAGGATTAGAATTATTGTTAGGACTATGTTAGAGGTTGGTTTAGTCTTATGTTTGCAGTTAAATTTAGAGTTAGGTTTATATTTAGAGTTAAGATTAGGGCTAGGACTAAGGACAGAACCAGCGATAAGGCTAGGAAAAGAGTTAGTCTTAGGGCTAAGGCTAGGGTTTGGATAGGACTAAATTAGGGCTAGGATTAGTGCTAGGCTTAGTTTTATTGTTAGGCCTAGTTTTAGGGCGATATGTTAGGGTTAGATTTAGGGTTATGGTTAGGTTTAGCATAACGGATGGGGTTGTAGCTAGATTTAGGGCTAGGGCAAGTGTTAGAATTAGGGTTAAAACTTGGATTATGGTTTGGGTTAGGGCTAGGGCTAATTTCAAGTCCACCATTATGGTTAAAAATAGTTTGAGGGTTAGGTTTATGGCTATGTCTAGTGCAATGATAGGTTTAAGGTTAGGGTCAGGTTTAGAGCTAAGGGTAATATTAAGGTCAGGGTCACTATTAGTGTTTAGGATAGGTTAAGGTTTTAAGTTCAGGCTCCAATTAGCATTAGGGTTACAGTTAGGGTAATGATAGGGTTAGGTTTAGGTTTCAGGTTAGGTTTAGGGTAATTAATAGGGTTATGTGTAGGGATATGTTTAGGTTTAAGCCTAGGGTTGGCATTAGGGTTAGAGTTATGGTTAGGATAATGTATAGGGTCAGAGCTAAGGTTATGGCTAGGGTTAAGGTTACAATTATTGCTAGTGTTACGGTTAATGTTAGGGTTCGGGTTAAAGATACGGTTAGGGCAGAGATTCTGGCTAGGTTTTGGGTTAAGTTAAGGCTAGGGTAAGGGTTATGTCTAATATAAGTACTAGGGTTATTATTAAGGCTAAGTTTATGGTTAGGGTTAGGCTAAATCTAGTGTTAGGTTCAGGGTTAGGGTTAGAGTGATGTTTAGAACTAGGTTTAGGGTTAGGTCAGGGTCAGGGTTAGTTTTAGTTTTCAGCTTAAAACTCAAATTAAGGCAAAGGTTAGGGATAGGTGTAGGGTTAAGGTTTGGTTTAGGTTAAGGGTCAGGGTTAGGGCTATGGCTTGGTTTTGTATTAGGGCTAGGGCTAGAGTTAGGACTGGTTTTAGGATTAGCATTGGGGTTAGGGTTAGGGCTAGTGTTAGGTGTAGGTTCAGGCTTATGTTTAGTGTTAGATTTAGATTTATAGTTACATCTAACTAACCCTCAACTTAAAGCTAAACTTAACACTAACCATAACCTAAAACTAATAATAACCTTAAACCTAATGTAACACTAACCCAATCCCTATCCCTAACCCTAAACCTAAATTTAACCATAACCTTAACCGTAACCATAACCCTAACTGTAACCCTAACACAAAATCTAACCTTAACCCTAACTCTAAACATAACCCTAACACTAACCCTAAACCTAACCCTAACACTAAGATTAACACACATTGTAACGATAACCCTAATCCAAACCCTAATTTTAACCTAACCCTAACCCTAATACTAAACATAACCCTAAATCTAACCCTAATACTAACCCTAACCCTAACTCTAACACTAACCCTAAGCCTCACACTAACCCTAACTCTAACCCTAACACTAACCCTAACACAAATTCTAAAGCTAACCTAATCCTAACACTAACCCTAATCCTAACACTAACCCTAATCATAACCCTTACACTAACCATAAACCTAAACCTGATTTAACCCTAACCCTAACCCTATCAGTAACCATAAACCTAACCCTAACCATAATCATAACAGAAAACCTAACTCTAACCCTAACACTAACGTAACCCTAACAATAACCCTAACCCTAACCCTAAACCTAACCCTCACACTACCCCCAACCCTAAACCTAACACTAACCTTACTTATAACACTAAAGATTTTAATCGTAGCCCTAGCCCTATCTTTAGCCCTAACACTTAACCTAAACCTAACCCTAAACCTAACCTTGTCCTAATCCAAAACCTAAACCAAACCATAACCCTATTCCTAACCATAACACTAGCCCTAAACCTAGAAACAATTTTATCCATTACACTAACCATAACTCTAAGCAAATTCTAACCCTAGGCCTAACCTTAACCATAGCCCTAACCTAACCATAACCCTAATCCTAACTGTAGCTCTAATCTTATCCATTACCTGAACCATATTTTAACCAAATTCTGTCCCTAGGCCTACCTCTAACCCTATACCTTACCCTAACCCTGTCCATTATACTAAACCTAACCTGAACCTTAAAGCTAACCATATCCATTACCCTAACCCTAAGGCTACTTTTAGCCCTAACCCTAAACCTAACGTAACCCATACCCTAACCCTGACTCTGACCCTAATAAAACCCCTAGCAGTAAACCTGACCCTAACCCTCAATGTAACACTAAAATAGTCCTGGCCATAAACCTAAACCTAAAACTATCCTTAACCATAACCCTAAAACTGACATTAGCCCTAAAACTAATCCTAGCCCTAAGCCTAGCCTTAATCCTAATCCTAACCTTAACCGGAACCCTAACCCTAACCCTAATTTTGTCCCATGCCCTTGTCGAAAATGTAGCTCTAGCATCATACCTTACCCTTACCATAATGCTAACCTTAAGCCTAGCCCTAACTCTAGTCCAAAACCTAACACTAACCTCAGGGCTAATCCTAGCCCTAAATTAGCCTGAATCCTAAACCTAATCCTATCCCTAGCCCTAAGAGTAACTCTAACTCTTGCCCTACACCTATCCTTATTTTAAAACCTATCCCTTACCATAACCCAAAACCTAGCCCTATCCCTATGCCCAATCCTAATTCTAAACATCATTGTAGCCTTAAACCTGGTTGTAAACCCCAATCTTAAACCCAAACCTCACCCTAACACTAGCCCTAAACCTAATGCTAATTGAAAAACTAGCTCTAACCGTACCCTAGCGCTAAAACAAAATAGAGCCATAATCCTAACTCTAACCAATAACCTAAACCAAACACTAACCTTACACCTATCCCTAAACTTAGCCTTAATTTGAATCATAGGATTGCAGCTCATTCAGCCAAAGAACAGGTAATTTCAGGCTGTCATTCACCTGCATCTTGCAGATAATTTACTCAGGCTCAGTACTAAAGAACCTGCAGAAACTGCTTCTTGGAGCCTGCTCCTATCAGAACATACACCGAGCCTGGAGCAGCTGAATTCCGGCTCCCGGAACTGCTCTGGCCCAGGGCTAAAGAACCCTCAGAAACTGCTTCTCGGTCCAGGTCCTGCTGAATACTGTGAAGGTAAATACCAACTGAGCCTTCATAGGCAGTGGCAACAGGATTGAGACAGAGCTTGTGAGGGCTGGTCAGGACTCACCCATTGCTTTGGTCACCTGGCAAATGGAACGAAATGCTGCCATTCGCATGGGATACCAACACGGCAGAGATCTGATGTCATCAGAAAGTGGTGGAGGAGAGAATTTCATTGATACCAGCGGCGACAGAAACAGTTGGTCTCCTGGTAAAGAAAGTGAGTCACAAACACCTGAGTCTCTCTCACTTTGTCATCAAGCCAGAGGGGCAGAACAGAGCCACCGCCCGCACCCGGAACAGGCCCAGCGGCCCCGCTGGCACGGTAGTAACGTCACCCCCATTGGAGTAGGGGCTGAGCAGAGCCACCACCCGTGCCCACAAGGTATGCAGACCTGCGACCGACCGGCAGAATAGGCCCAGGGGTCCGCAGGCATGGTAGACTCGTCACTCCAATTGGAGTAAGGGCAGAGCAGAGTTGCTGCCCGCACCTCTAAGATGGGCAGACCTGCGATTAACCGGCAGAACAGGCCCAGGGGTCCACGGGCGTGGTAGACACATCACACCAATTGGAGGAGGGGCAGAGCAGACCACCGCCCGTGCCTGCAAAGTAGGCAGACCTGCGACTGGCCAGCAGCACAGGCCCAGCGGGCCGTCAGCGTGGTAGACAGATCACCCCAATTGGAGGAGGAGCAGAGACGCCGCCTGCCCCTGCAAGGGAGACTTTTCAACTACACAAGAGCAATATAAATATATAGGGGGAAAATTTCAAAAACACAACAGTTTCACCAAGCAGAAAGAAACACGAGCAGTATGAAAAGACAAGGAAAGAAAGGATCATAAGCAATGCAGGTCAACTCAAATTTAGAAGAGGTAATAGCTATAGCAGATGGAATGTCAGATAAAGAATTCAGGATATATATGCATCAGATGACCTGGAGTCTCAAGGAAGACATTAGACAGCAAAATCAGACAAAGAAAGATCACGTTGACAATGAATTACATAAACAAATCCAGGAATCAAAAGATCAACTATACATGGAGATAGAGGTTATAAAAAACAAACAAACAGAAATCCTAGAAATGCAGGAAGCAATAAACCAACTTAAAAAATCAATTGAGAATACTACCAGCAGAGTAGAACACTAAGAAGATAGAACATCAGACAATGAAGACAAAGTATTTCAACTTGAAAAGAACATAGACAGCTCAGCAAGACTGTTAAGAAACCATGAGCAGAACATCCAAGAAATATGGGATAACATAAAGAGAACAAACTTAAGAGTCATTGGGATACAGGAAGGTATAGAGGTGCAAACCAATGGAATGAGCAATCTATTCAATTAAGTAATACGAGAAAACTTCCCAGACTTGAAGAATGAGACAGAATCCCAAATCCTAGAACCCTACAGGAGACTGAATGTGCAAAATCATAAGAGATCCACAACTAGACACATTATAATGAAGATGCCCAACATACAGAATAAGGAGAGAATTTTAAAAGCTACAAGAGAAAGGAAGCAGATTACATTTAGGGGTAATCCAATCAGGATAACAGCTGATCTTTCAACACAGACTCTGAAAACTAGAAGATCCTGAATAACATATTTTAAACACTGAAAGAAAATGGGTTCCAACCAAGAATTGTGTATCCAGCAAAATTAAGCTTCAGGATGGAATATTAAATTAAAACCTTCCACGATAAACAAAAGATAAAAGAATTTGCAGCTAGAAAACCATATCTTCAAAACATCCTTGGCGAAACATTACAGGAAGAGGAAATGGAAAATAACAATGAAAACCAACAGTGGGAGGTAGTACAGTAAAGGGGGGAAAATAATCAAAGAGGAAAACAAACCATGTTTAGTAACATAAATAAACAAATATGGCTGGAAGAACAATCCAAATCTCAATAATAACCTTAAATGTTAATGGCTTAAACTCACCAATTACGAGACACAGGCTAGTAGAATGGATCACAAAACAAGAACCAACAATATGCTGCCTAAAGGAGACACATTTGATAGGAAAAGACATACATAGACTGAAGGTGAAAGGTTGGGAAAAATCATATCACTCATATGGACTTCGGAAACAAGCAGAAGTGTCCATACTCATATGAAACAAAATAGATTTCAAGCCAAAGTTAATCAAAAGGGATAAAGTGGGACACTACATACTGCTCAAGGGAACCATACACCAACAAGACATAACAATCATAAATATATATGCCCCAAACAATGGTGCAGCTATGTTCATCAAACAAACTCTTCTCAAGTTCAAGAGTCTAATAGACCACCATACAATAATCATGGGAGACTTCAACACAACTCTCTCACCATTGGAAAGATCTTCCAAACAAAAGTTGAATAAGGAAACTATAGAAATCAATAACACAATTAATAACCTAGACTTAAATGACATACATAGAATATACCACCCAATATCAAGCAGTTACACTTTTTTTCTCAGCAGCACATGGATCCTTCTCAAAAATAGATCATATTTTATGTCACAGGGCAACTTTTAGACAATATAAAGGAGTAGAGATCATACCATGCATCTTATCTGATCATAATGGAATGAAACTGAAAATCAATGATAAAAGAAGGAAGAAAAAATTATGCATCACTTGGAGAATGAACAATAGGTTACTGAATGATCAATGGGTTATAGAAGACATCAAGGAGGAAATTAAAAAATTCTTAGAGATAAATGAAAACACAGACAAAATATATCAGAATCTATGGGACACATTGAAAGCAGTTCTAAGAGGAAAATTCATTGCTTGGAGTTCATTCTTTAAAAAAAAGAAAAAAAAAACAAATAAATGATCTCATACTTCATCTCAAAATCCTAGAAAAAGAAGAGCAAAACAACAGCAAAAGAAGTAGAAGGCAAGAAATAATTTTTTTTTTAAATTTTTTATTGTTGGCTGTTCAAAACATTACATAGTTCTTGATATATCATATTTCACACTTTGATTCAAGTGGGTTATGAGCTCCCATTTTTACCCCATATACAGATTGCAGAATCACATCAGTTACACATCCATTGATTTACATATTGCCATACTAGTGTCTGTTGTGTTCTGCTGCCTTTCCTATCCTCTACTATCCCCCCTCCCCTCCCCTCCCCTCCCCTCCCCTCTTCTCTCTCTGCTCCCTCTACTGACATTCCTTTGTCCCCCTTATATTATTTTTCCCCTTCCCCTCACTTCCTGTTGTATGTACTTTTGTATAACTCTGAGGGTCTCCTTCCATTTCCATGCATTTTCCCTTCTCTCTCCCTTTCCCTCCCACCTCTCATCCCTGTTTAATGTTAATCTTTTTCTCATGCTCTTCCTCCCTGCTGTGTTTTTAGTTGCTCTCCTTATATCAAAGAAGACATTTGGCATTTGTTTTTTAGGGATTGGCTAGCTTCACTTAGCATAATCTGCTCTAATGCCATCCATTTCCCTGTAAATTCTATGATTTTGTCATTTTTTAATGCAGAGTAATACTCCATTGTGTATAAATGCCACATTTTTTTTATCCATTCATTCATTGAAGGGCATCTAGGTTGGTTCCACAGTCTAGCTATTGTGAATTGTGCTGCTATGAACATCGATGTAGCAGTGTCCCTGTAGCATGCTCTTTTTAGGTCTTTAGGGAATAGACCAAGAAGGGTCTGAAATTAATGAAATCAAAACAAAAGAAACAATTGAAAAAATTGACAAAACTAAAATTTGGTTCTTTGAAAAAGTAAATAAAATCAACAGACCCTTAGCCATGCTAACAAAGAGAAGAAGAGAGAGAACTCAAATTACTAGCATATGGGATGAAAAAGGCAATATCAGAACAGACACTTCAGAAATACAGAAGATAATCAGAAATTATTTTGAATCCTTACACTCCAATAAAATAGAAGATAGTGAAGGCATCGATAAATTTCTTAAGTCATATGATCTGCCCAGATTGAGTCAGGAGGATATAGACAACCTAAACAGACCAATATCAATTGAGGAAATAGAAGAAACCATCAAAAGACTACCAACTAAGAAAAGCCCAGGACCGGATGGGTATACAGCAGAATTTTACAAAACCTATAAAGAGGAACTAATACCAATAATTTTCAAGCTATTTCAGGAAATAGAAAAGGAGGGAGAACTTCCAAATTCATTCTATGAGGCCAACATCACCCTGATACCTAAACCAGACAAAGACACTGCAAAGAAAGAAAACTACAGACCAATATCTCTAATGAACCTAGATGCAAAAATACTCAATAAAATTCTGGCGAATCGGATACAAAAACATACCAAAAAATTTGTGCACCATGATCAAGTAGGATTCATCCCTGGGATGCAAGGCTGGTTCAATATACAGAAATCAATAAATGTTATTCACCACATCAATAGACTTAAAAATAAGAACCATATGATCATCTCAATAGATGCAGAAAAAGCATCAACAAAGTACAGCATCCCTTTATGTTCAAAACTCTAGAAAAACTAGGGATAACAGGAGCATACCTCAATATTGTAAAAGCAATCTATGCTAAGCCTCAGGCTAGCATCATTCTGAATGGAGAAAAATTGAACGCATTCCCTCTAACATCTGGAACAAGACAGGGATGTCCTCTCTCACCACTTCTGTTCAACATAGTTCTTCAAACACTGGCCAGAGTAATTAGACAGACGAAAGAAATTAAAGGCATAAAAATAGGAAAAGAAAAATTTAAATTATCACTCTTTTCAGATGACATGATTCTATACCTAGCAGACCCAAAAGGGTCTACAAAGAAACTATTAGAGCTAATAAATGAATTCAGCAAAGTGTCAGGATATAAAATCAACACACATAAATCAAAGGCATTCCTGTATATCAGCGACAAATCCTCTGAAATGGAAATGAGGACAACCACTCCATTCACAATATCCTTAAAAAATATAAAATATTTTGGAATCAACCTAACAAAAGAGGTGAAATACTTATACAATGGAAACTACAAAACCCTAAAGAGAGAAATAGAAGAAGATCTTAGAAGATGGAAAAATATACCATAAATATAATATAATATATTATATAAATATAAAAATATATATGGATAGGCAGAATTAACATCATCAAAATGGCGATATTACCAAAGGTTCTCTATAGGTTTAATGCAATGCCAATCAAAATCCCAATGGCATTTCTTGTAGAAATAGATAAAGCAATTATGAAATTCATATGCACAGGAGTTAATAACTAGAATCAACAAATGGGACTTACTCAAACTAAAATGTTTTTTTCTCAGCAAAAGAAACAATAAGAGAGATAAATAGGGAGCCTACACCCTGGGAACAAATCTTTACTCCTCACACTTCAGATAGAGCCCTAATATCCAGAGTATACAAAGAACTCAAAAAATTAGACAATAAGATAACAAATAACCCAATCAACAAATGGGCCAAGGACCTGAACAGACACTTCTCAGAGGAGGACATACAATCAATCAACAAGTACATGAAAAAATGCTCACCATCTCTAGCAGTCAGAGAAATGCAAATCAAAACCACCCTAAGATACCATCTCACTCCAGTAAGATTGGCAGCCATTATGAAGTCAAACAACAAATGCTGGTGAGGATGTGGAGAAAAGTGTACACTTGTACATTGCTGGTTGGACTGCAAATTGGTGCAGCCAATTTGGAAAGCATTATGGAGATTTCTTGGAAAGCTGGGAATGGAATCACCATTTGACCCAGCTATTCCCCTTCTTGGTCTATTCCCTAAAGTCCTAAAAAGAGCATGCTACAGGGACACTGCTACATCGATGTTCATAGCAGCACAATTCACAGTAGCAAGACTGTTTAACAAAACTAGATGCCCTTCAATAGACGACTGGATAAAAAAATGTGGCATTTATACACAATGGAGTATTACTCTGCATTAAAAAATGACAAAATCATAGAATTTGCAGGGAAATGGTTGGCGTTAGAACAGATTATGCTAAGTGAAGCTAGCCAATCCCTAAAAAAACAAATTCAAATGTCTTCTTTGATATAAGGAGAGTAAGTAAGAACAGAGTAGGGACAAAGAGCATGAGAAGAAGATTAACATTAAACAGGGATGAGAGGTGGGAGGGAAAGGGACAGAGAAGGAATTGCATGGAAATGGAAGGAGACCCTCAGAGTTATACAAAAGTACATACAAGAGGAAGTGAGGGGAAAGGGAAAAATAATACAAGGGGGGGGGGAAATGAATGACAGTAGAGGGGGTAGAGAGTGGATGGGAGGGGAGGGGAGGGGAGGGGGATAGTAGAGGATAGGAAAGGCAGCAGAATACAACAGACACTAGTATGGCAATATGTAAATCAATGGATGTGTAACTTATGTGATTCTGCAATCTGTATACGGTGTAAAAATGGGAGTTCATAGCCCACTTGAATCAAATTGTGAAATATGATATATCAAGAAATATGTAATGTTTTGAACAACCAACAATAAAAATTAAAAAAAAGAAAAAGAATTTGAATCATAACCCTAACCATAGAAATAACCCTGACCCTGAGTCAGTCCCTAACAGTACTCCTAGCTCTAAACCTTGCCCTAATGCTAATCCTAGAACTAGCCCTAATCAGAAAACTAGATCTTTCATTAGCTGTAGCCCTAATGCTAATACAAATCCTAGCCTAATCCGAGCCCTGACTCTAACCCTAACCCTAACCTTACCTCTAAACCTACCACTTACCCTAAGCGAAACCCTCTCCCTAATGCTACTCTGGACGTAAACTTAATCCTTAGCCTACCCCAAACCCTAACTCTATCACTAGTCCTAAACCTACCCCTCATTCTAGCTTTAACCCTAATCCTAACCCTGACCCTTATTCTGATCCTAACACTAACCCTAGATCTAAACCTGATCCTAACCCTAAACCAAAACCTAACACTACCCTTACCGGTAAACCTATACTTAAACCTAACAGTAACACTATCACTAGACCAAACCTAATCCTAAATATAGTCATAAATCTAGCAATAGCCCTAGAAAAACTTAGCACTATCCCTAACAATAACTCTTAACCTAACGTAAAGACTAAACTTATCACTAGACCAAATTCTAGTCCTAATAGTGGCCCTAAGCATAAAACTAAATCTAACCCAACAATGACCCTTACCCTAATAGAAACCCTAGCTCTAAACCTTATCCTAAACCAAAACCTAACCCTAACATTAGACTTATCCATAACTGTGACCCTAACACTAGCCATAACAATATCCCTAGCTCTTACATTACCCATAGCCCTAACGTTAGGCCTAAACATCACACAGAATCTAGCCCTTATCATAGCTCTAAACCTAACCCTAATCATAACCCTAACTATATCCGTAGACCTAACCCTTATGCTAACCCTTGCCCTAGCCCTAACCCTAGCTCAAACTCTAATCCTCTGTCTAAACCTAACCCTAACCCTAAACCTAACCCTAGCCCTGACTCAAACCCTAACCCTTGCCCTAGCCCTAACCCTAGCTCAAATGACTATGCTTACCCTAAAACTAACCCTAACATTAACACTAGGCTAACCCTAACCCTAACTCTAATCCTAACTTTAACCCTAGCCCTAAACTTAGCTCTAAACCTATCCATTACCCTAAAGATAAGCCTAACCCAAATGCTATCCCTAAGCCTAACGATAACCCTATCTCTAACACTAACCCTATTCATTGCTCTAAACCTAACCAGAACCATAAAACTAATTCTTTCCATTACCCTAACCCTAACCTTAATCCACTGCTAATTCAAGCATTAACCCTTAATCTTATCCTAAACCAAACCCTATCCGGACCCTGACCATAGTAATACACCTAGTTCTAAACCTGACACCTACCTTAAACCTAACCCTTATAATAGACATAGCTATACCTAACACTAAAACTAATACTACCCATAAACCTAGACCTGGCATTAACCCTAGCTCTAATCCTAGCCGTAGCCCTGAAACAAATCCTCAGCTTAACCCTTAAACTAGCCTTATTTCTAACCCATACCATAACCTTATCCCTAACCCTATTTCTAACCCTTGCAGTAGCCCTAAAGCTAGCTATAACCCTATCCCTTCCCCTAAATCTAATCCTAACCCTAACACTAACACTAAACCCAAACCTAACACTAACCTAGCCCTAATTTAGCCCTAACTCTAAACTTACCCCTAACTCTAGCTCAAAGACTAACTCAAACTCTTGTCTTAGCCCTATTTCTATTTCTAAACCTATCTGTTACAATAACCCTAACACTAGTCCTAACCTTAGCCCTAACCCTTGCCATAGCCCTAAACCTAAATCTAACCATAACGATAAATCTAAGCCTAAACTTGACCCTACCACTAGCCCTAACACTATTGCTAATCATAAAACTAGCCCTAACCCTAGGCCTATTTCCAAAACAAAACTGAACCATGGCCCTATCGCTAACCATAGCCTAACCTTAACCCTAACCTGGCATTAGCCCTATCCCTATCTCTAATCCTAGTTCTAAGCCTAGACTTAATCCTAACCCTAATTTTAACCCTAGCCCTAACCCTAAATTTATCCCTTATTCTAGCACTAAACATAGCTGTAACATCATACCTTACACCAAACCTAATGCTAACCCTAAACCTAGCCCTACACCTGGGCCTAAATCTAACACTAACCCTACCCCAAACCATATCTCTATTACTAGGCCTAATCCTAGCCCTCATTCTAGCTCTAACCCTAACTCTAACCATATACCTTATTCTGAACCTAACAGTAACCCTAGGTCTAAACCTGACACTAACCCTAAAGCAAACCCTACCCCTACCCCTACCAGTAGACCTCTACCTAAACCTAACAGTAAAACTAGCACTATATCAAACCTAATCCTAAATAGAGTCATAAATTTAGCCTTAGCCCTAAATAAAAACCTAGCACTAGCCCTAACAATAACTGTTAACCTAACGTAAAGACTAACTCTATCCCTAGACCCAACACTAGCCATAAATCTGGCCCTCACCCTAAACCTAACCCTAATCCGACAATGACAGTTACCCTAAAACAAACCCTAGCTCTAAATCTTATCCTAACCAAAACCTAACTAGAACACTGGACTTATCCATAACCCTAACCCTAACCCTAAAACTAGCCATAATCATATCCTTAGCTCTTATATTACCCATAGCCCTAATGATAGCCATAAACCTCACACAAAACATTGCCCTTAACCTAGCCATAAACCTAACGTAAAGACTAACTCTATTTAACCCTAACCATAAACCTAGACCTAACCCTAAACCTAACCCTCACCCTAACCCTAATTCTAACTCAAACTCTAACTTTAATCTAAACATAACCCTAATGCTAACCCTAACATTAGCCCTCACTCTAACCCTAACCCTCACGCTAGCTCTGATCATAGCTCAAACACTAACACCCCAAAACTAACCCTGACACTAACCCTAGGCCTAACACTAACCCTATTACTAATTCTAACATTAACCCTAGCCCTAACCTTACCTCTAATCCTATCCATTACCCTAAAGATAAGCCTAACCCAAATTCTAACCCTAGGCCTAATGCTAACACTAGTGCTAACACTAACACTATTCATTACTCTAAACCTAACCTGAAACCTAAACCCAACCCTATCAATCACCTTAACCCAGACCATAACCCTATCCCTAATGCTAATTCAAGCCTTAACATTAATCTTAACCTAAACCAAACCCAACTTGAACCCTGATCCTAATAATACACCTGGCTTTAAACCTGACCCTTAACCTAAACCTAACCCTTACACTAGACCTAGCCATAACCTAACCCTAAAACTAACCATAAACATAAATCCAGTCCTGATATTAGCACCAGTCCTAATCCTATCCCTAACCCTAACACAAACACTAGTCCTCATCATAGACCTATACCTAGCTTTAATCCTAACCCAAACCCTAACTCTAGCCCTATCTCTAATTTTAACCCTCACCCTAGACCTGAACTTAGGTATAACCCCATCATTTCCCCTAACCCTATCACTAAACCTAACCCTAACACTATCCATATATCTATCCCTAACCATAGGCATAACCCTAACACTAACCCTAGCACTAATCCTAGCCCTAATTTAGCCCTAACCATAACTCTACCCTTAACCTTGACCTAAGACTAACTCTAACTCTCCTTCAGCCTTGTTTCTAGTTCTAACACTATCCATTACAATAAACATAACACAATCCTTAATCTTAGGCCTAACCCTAGCCCTAGACCCTACTCTAGATCTAACCGTAACTCTACATTTGACTCTAACCCTAAGCCTAATCCTCAACCTACCACCAGACCTAATACTATCGCTAGTCCTAAAACCAGCCATAAACTTAGCCTTATCCCTTAAACAAAACCGAGACATTGTCCTAACACTAAATGTTAACCTATACCAAAACCTAACTCTAAACCTAGCCATAACCTTCTAGCTCTAATTCATGTCCTAGTCCTTAAATTAACCCTGACACTAACTTATATTCTAACGCTAACATTAGTTCTAAATATCACACTAATCCTAAAGATAATGCTAACATTATATCTAGACCAAATACTAACTCTAATCATAACCTTAGTTTTTATATTAGCCATAGCCCTAACCCTAGCCCTAAAGCTAACAGAAAAACTAGCCCTAATCTGAACCCTAACCCAAGAAGCAAACCTAAACCTAAACCTAAACCAAGCCTTAGCCCTAACCCTAACCCTAACCATAACCCTAGCCCTATCCTAGTTCTAACTCTATCACTTACCCTAAGCCAAACCCTATCCATAATGCTAACCTTAGTCCTAATCCTAATCCATAGCCTAATCCAAACCCTAATCCTATAACTAGTCCTGACTCTAGCCCTCATTCTAGCTCTAACCCTAACTAAAATCATTACCCTTACACAAACCCTCAGTGTAAATCTGACCCTCACCCTAAACCAAACCCTAAAAGTAGCCCTACCAGTAAACTTATACCTAAACCTAACCCTAACACTAGCCCCAGATCTAAGCTTAATCCTAAATATAGCCATAACTCTAGACCTAGACCTAAAAAAAAAAACCCTGAGCCCTAGCCCTAACATAACCCTTAACCTAAAGCAAACACTAACCCTATCCCTAAACCTAACTCTAGTCCTAATTCTGGCTTTCACCTTAAACCTAACTCAAACCTGAACACTGACCCTAACACTAACACTAAACCTAGCTCTAAACCCGAACCTAACTGAAAACCTTAACCTAACACTAGACATAGCCATAACTCTAACCCTAAAACTAGCTCTAACCAGAACCCTAGATCTTTTATTGCACATAGCCTTAACCGTGGGCCTAAACCTAACCAAAACCTAGCCCTAATCTGAGGCCTAAACCCACACTAAGCATAATCATGATCCTAAATGTAGCCCTAACCCTAATCCTCGCCTTACACATAACCCTAGCTCAAAGCCTAACCCTTAGCCTAAACATAATCCTAGCCCTATTCATAAACAACAACCTAACCTTAGCTCTAATCCTAACCTTTAACCTTGTACTAACACTACTTCTAACCCTAACATTACCCTAACCCTAATAATAACCCTAGCCCTAAACCTAACCCTATTCCTAACCCTAATCATAAACCTAACGCTAAACCTAAAACTTGCCATAAACTTAACCCTAAACCTTACCATAAATCAAAACTAAACCTTTTCCTAAACCTATATTTAACCATAACCTAAACTTAACCCTAAGCCTAATCTTAATCTAACTCAGTACATTACTCTAAAACTAACCCTATCCCTAATGAAGACCCTACCACTAAACCCAACCCTAACCATAATGATAACCATAACCCTAACCCAGACCTAACACTAAACCTAACACTTCTGCTAGCCCTAACCATAGCTTAAACCCTAACCCTTACCCTAACCCTAACACTAACCCAATCCCTAACCATAACGCTAACTCTAGCCCTAACCCTAACACTAAACCTAGCCCTTATCCTAGCCCTAACTTAGCCCTATTCCTAACCCTAACCCAAACCCCAGAATTAAGACTAACTATAATTCTCAGACAAGACCTATCCCTACTTCTAACCTTATCCCTACCATAACCCTAACCCAAGCTCTAAACCTAGTCATAACCTTTGCACTATCCTTAGCCCTAGTACTAACTCTAGATCAAAACCTATCTCTGAAAGTAACCCTAACCCAATGCCACAGCCTAATCCTGAAACTAGTTCTAATTCCAATGCTAATTCTAAAATAGCCCTAACCCTAACCCAAGCCCTAAAACAAAACTGAGCCATACCCCTAACACTAACACTTACCCTATACAAACCCTAACACTAAACCAGCCTTAACCCTAGCCCTAATTTGACACCTAACCCTAACCCTAAACATAAACATGACCCTGACTCATATCCAAACACTAAACCTAGCTCTAAACATCAACCTAACCTTAAACCTTACCCTAATACTAGATATAGCCCTAAACCTAAACCTAAAACTAACCCTAATAGTAACCCTAGTTCTTACAATAGCCATAACCATAACACTACCCCTAACCCTAATACAAAACTAGCCCTAATCCAAGGCTTAACACGAGCTTGAACCCTAAACCTAACCCTAACCCTAGTCCTAACCCTAGATTTAAATCTATTTCTTACCCTAAGCCAAACCTCAACCTAATGCTAACCATATTCTTAGAACTAATCCTTAGCCTAACCAAAACTTAACTCTACAACTATTCCTAACCCTAGATTTCATTCTAGATCTAACTATAACCCAAACCCTAAACCTATCCCTGACCATAATTCTGACCCTACCACTAATCTTAGGTCTAAATCTAAACATAACCCTAAACCAAACCCTAACACTAGCCCTACATGTAACCTTATATCTAAACCTAACCCTAACACTAGCCCTAGACGTAAACCTAATCCTAAATCTAGCCATAACTATAGCTTTAGTCCTAAAGACAAACTAGACCTAGCCTTAACAATAACCCTTAACTTAACCCAAACTCTAAGCCTACATCTAGTCTTAACCCTGGTCCTAATTCTGACTTTAACCCTAACCATTACCCTACCCGAGCACTGTCAGTGACACTAACACTAACCCTAGCTCTAAACTTCACTTTAACACTAAAACTAACCCTAAAATTACACCTAGCCCTAGCATTAACCATAACACTAGTCTTAATCATTACACTAGTTCTTACATTAGCCACTGCCTTAACCTATCACAAAACCTAGCCCTAATCCAAGCCCTACCTTAGCTTTAACCCTAAAGGTAACCCTAACAATAACCCTATCCCTAACCATAACCCTAAGCCTAACCCTAGACCAAATCCTAACCATAAACCTAGCCCTAACCCTAGCTCTAACCTTATTCATTACCCTAAGATAACTATAATGCTTATGCTAAAACTAGGCAGAACCCTAATCATAGCACTAGCCTTAACCCTCTCCATTAACCTACACCTAAACTGAACCCTAAACCTAACTGTGTCATTACTCAATCCCTAAACATAAGACTAATTTGAGCCATAAACCTAAACCTTAACCTAACCCAAACCCTAAACTTGACTCTGACTCTAAAAATACCCATAGCTCTAAACCTGACCCTAAGAAGAAACTTAACATTTACATAGACCTAGCCATAAACCTAATGCTGAAACTATCCATAACCTTACCCTAGACCTGGCATTAGCCCTGGCTCTAATCCTAGCCCTAAACCTAATACAAAACTTAGCACACCTAGCCATGAACCTCGCCTGAATCATAACCCTAACCCTAATGTTAACATTAACCTTAATCCTAATTCTCACCCTAGTCCTAAAAGTAGCTATATTCCCATCCCTTACGCTAAACCTAACCCTAACCCTAAAGCTAACAATAACCCTAGCCCTAACCCTAGGCCTAACCCTAACACTAACCCTAGCCCTAATCCAAGCCCTAATTTAGCCCTATCCTTAACCCTAATCCGAGCCCTAAGACTAACTCTAACTCTCACATTACCCCTGTACCTAGTTCTAATCCTATTCCTTAGCATCAACATACACCTAGCCTTAAACGTAGGAGTACCTTACCCCTATATTTAGTCCTATCTCAAAACCTAGATCTAAACCTAACTCTAACCATAACCCTAAGACTTAATTTAACCATAACTCTACTCTTATCTCTAATCCTTAACCTAAGCCTAAATCTCACACTTACACTAGCCCTAACCCTATGACTAATCTTAAAACTAGCCTTAACCCTACCCGTAGCCCTAAAACAAAACCGAGTCATAGCCCTAACCTTAACCCTTAACCTAAACCAAACTGTAACGCTACACTTTGCCCTAACCCTATCCCTAATTATAGTCTAATCCTAACCCCAAACTAACCGTGACCTGACTCTGACCCTAACACTAATCCTTGCTCTAAACATCATCATCACTGTAAACCTAACCTTAACATTAGACCTAGACATATCTCTAACCTTAAAACTAGGTGTAATCATAAACCTACATCATATATTAGAAGTAGCCTTAACCCTAGCCCTAAATTAACCCAAATCCTAGGCTTAATTTGAGTCCTAAACCTAGCTTTAACCCTATACTTAAACCTAACACTAACCCAAACACTGGCCCTAATCTATCATAACCCTAGCCCTAAACTTTGGGCTAAACATATCCATTACCTTAATGACAACCCTAATCCTTCTGATAACCCTAGGCCTAACCCTAACACTATACATTACACTAAAACTAAACCCTAAACTTAATCCTGTCATTGTCCTAACCCTAAATCTAACACTAATTTGAGTCCTGCACCCTTAACCCAAACCCTAATCCTGACCTGATTCTAAAAATAACCCTACATCTAAACCTGACCCTAACAAAAAACCTAACCATTACAATGGACCAAGCCATAAACATAACACAAAATCTATTCCTAACTGTAACCCTAGACCTGACATTAGCCATAGACCTAAAACTATCCCTAACCCTAAAACAAATCCTAGTCCTCATCATAGCCCTAAACATAGCCTTAATCATAACCCTAAGCCTAATCCTAGTTCTAACCCTAATACTAGCCTTCACCCTTGCCCTAAACGTAGCTATAACCACATCCTTACCCTAAACTGAACCCTAACTCTAACCCTAACCCTAATGTTAACCCTTGCCTTATTCGTAGCCCTAGCACTAACCCTAGATCAAAACATAATTCTAAATCTAATCCTACCTCGATGTCTAAGCCTATTCCCAAACTAGCCCTAACCCTCGCCCTAACATAACCCTAGCCATAATTTAGCCCTATCCCTAACCCTAACCCTAACCCTAGCCTTAGACTAACTCTAACTCTCACACTAATCCTATCACTCATCCTATTCTTGTCCCTTACTGTAAACCTAACCCTAGCCCTTACCCTAGTGCTAACCCTTGCCCTATCCTTATTCTTAGCACTAACCTTAGGCAAAACATAACCCTAAATCTAGCCCTAAACTGAACCCTAGGACTAACCCTAACACTAGCCCAAACCATAACACTAATCAGAAAATGAGCCTTAACCCTAGCCCTAGCTCTAAAACAAAACCAAGCCAGAGCTCTAACCCTAATCATTAATCTAAACCAAACCCTAACCTTACAACTAGACCTAACCCTAGCTCTAATTCGAGTTGGAAGCCAAACCCTCAAACTAACCCTGAACCTGACACTGACCCTACACTTCTAGCTCTAACCATGACACTAACCCTAAATTAACCCTAACACTAAACGTAGCACTAAAACCCTAAAACTCGCCCTAATTGTAAACCTAGTACTTACGTTAACTGTAACCCTAACACTCGCCCTAACATAACCCAAAACCTAGCGCTAACCCTAACTTTAAACCTAACACTATCCCTAATTGTAACCATAACTTTAGCCTTAAAATGATCTCTAACTCTATCCATTAATACAACTATAACCCTAACCATAATGATAACCCTAGGCATAAACCTAACCCTATTTCAAATCCTAACCATTTTATTACCATAAACCTAACATGAATCCTAAATCTAACCCTATCATTACCCTAACCCTAATCCTAATATTCATTAAAGCCCAAATTTGAAACCTTAACCTATCCCAAACCCTAACCCAGACCTTGACCCTAATAATACCCTTAGCTCTAAACTTAACCATAACCCAACACCTAACCCTTAGCCTAAATTTAGCCATAAACCAAATCCTAAAACTATCTTTAACCATAATTCTGGACCTAAAATTAGCCCTAGACCTAATCCTAGCCCTAACTCTAAAAACACACCTAGCCCTCATCCTAGCCCTAAAACTAGTCTTAATCATAACTATAACTCTAGCCCTACACCTAACCCTAATTCTAACCCTCACCCTACTTCTAAATCTATCTATAACGTCATCCCTTACCCTACATTTAAACCTAAACCTAACCTTAACCCTAGGCTTAAACACAAAACCTAGCCTTAATCCTAGCCCTAATTTAGCTTTATCTATAACCCTATCCTAACCCTAGCCCTAAGACTAACTCTAAATCTTGCCCTAGCCCTAGCCCTAGCCCTAGTTCTATCCCTATATGCTACCGTAAATTTAATACTAGCCCTAACACTCTCCTTCAAGTTAGTCCCAGCCCTAAACCTGACGCTAAATCTAACCTTAAACCTAAGGCTATGGCTAACACTAACACTAGCCCTAACCTAATGATAATCATAAAACTAGCCCTAACCCTAATCCTAGCAGTAAACCAAAACCAAGAAATACCCCTAACACGAAACCTTAACTTAAACCAAACACTAACACTTCACCTGGACCTAAATCTAGCCCTAATTCGAGTCCTAAGCCTCACCTTAAAACTAATCCTGACCCTGAATCATATCCTAATACTCACCCTAATTCTAAACACCGCCCTAAACTCAAACCGAACACTAACATTAACAATAGCCCTAATTCGACTCTTAAAGCTAACCCTAAAACTAACCCTGACCCTGACTCCTATCCTAACAAGAATTGTAGCTATAAATATCACCCTAACCTTAAACCTAACCCTAGCACTCAAACTACCCCTAACCCTAACTTTAAGTCTTAACCTATCAAAAACCCTAACCCAGAACTTCACCATTATAATACGCCTAAACCTGACACTAACCCTAAACCTAACCTTACACTAGTCATACCCATAATCCTAACCCTAAAACTATCTTTAACCATAATTCTGGACCTGAAATTAGCCCCAGCACTAATCCTAGCCCTAACCCCCAAAAAATACCCTAGCCCTCATCCTAGCCCTAAACTTAGCCTTTATCATAACACTACCCCTAACACTAACAACAGTCCTAATCATAATTATAGACCTCACCCTACCTCTACACATAGCTATAAAGCCATCCCTTACCCCAAACTTTGCCCTAACTCTAAACCTAAACTCTAAACTCTAACTCTAATCCCTAACCCTAAACCTAACCCTAATCCTAGGCATAAACTAAACACTACACCTAGCCCTAATCCTAGCCCTAATTGAGCCCAATCTCTAACCCTAACCCTAACCCTAGCACTAAGACTAACTCTAGCCCTAGCCCTATCCCTAGTTCTAAACCTATCCCTACCATAACCCTAAACCTATCCATAAAGCTTGCCCTATCCTTAGGTCTATCCCTAGCCCTAGCTCTAACCCTATTTCCAAATTTAATCCTAACCTAATCACTAAGCCTAAGCCTAACACTAACACTACCCCTAATCATAACCCTAGGACTAAAACAAAACTGAGTATTAGCCCTAACCCTAAACCATAACTTAAACCAAAACCTAACACTACCCCTAACCATAATGCTAATCCTAAAACTGGCCCTATTCCTAGCCATAGCCATAAACCAAAACCAAGCCATAGCCCTAATCCTAACCCTTAACCTAAATCAAATTCTAACCCCACAATTAGCCCTAAAACTAAATCTAAAACTAATGATGACCCTGACAGTGACCCCAACACTAATCCTAGCTCTAAAAATCACCCTAACATTAAATTAACCCTAACACTATATCTAGCCTTTACCTAACCCTAAAATTAGCCTTAATCAAAACCCTAGTTCGTACATTAGTCATAGTCCTAACCATAGACCTAACCCTAACACAAATTCTACCCCTAATCCGAGCCCTAACCCTAGATTTAACCCTAATACTAGCCTCAACTCTAACCCTAACACTGGCCCTAACCCTAACTCTAACCCTATTACTTACACTAAGTGAAACCCTAACCCAAAGGCTAACCCTAGTTCTAATCCTAATCCTTAGCCTAACTTAAACTCTAACTATATTACTAGTATTAACCCTAGCCCTCATTTTACCTCTAAACCTAACCCTTACCCTCATCTGACCCTAATAGTAACCCTAGGTCTAAACCTGACCCTAAACCTATACCAAATCCTAACACTAGCCCTACTGGTTACCCTATACCTATACCTAAGCCTAACACTAGACCTGGACCCAAAGCTAATCCTAAATATAGCTATAACTCCAGCCCTAGACCAAAACGAAAACCTAGCACTAGCCCTACAATAACTCTTAACATAAACCAAACACTTACCCTTCCCCTCGACCTAAACCTAGTGCTAATTCTGGCTCCAACCCTAACCCTAACCCTATCCCAAAAACTGACCCTGATTCTAACACTGAAACTAGCTTTAAACCTGACACTAACCCAAAACCTAGACCTAACACTAGACCTAGCCATAACCCTAACCCTAAAACTAGCTATAAACATAACCCTATTTCTTACATTATGCATTGCCCTAAACCTTACACAAAATCTAGCCCTAATACTAAGCCTAAACTTAGCTCAAAGCATAACGCTCAGCCTAACCATAGCCCTAAACTTAGCCCTATCCTAAGCCTCGCCTTAGACCTAACCCTAGCTCAAAGACTAACCTTTACACTAAACATAACCTTAGCTCTTTCCTAAACTCTAACCCTAACCCTACCCCTAACCCTAATCCTAATGTTAAATATAGTCTGAGGGCCTGGGGTTGTGGCTCAGTAGTAGAGCACTCACCTAGCATGCTCAGGGCCCTGGGTTCAATCCTCAGCACCACATAAAAATAAATAAATTAAAGGTATTATGTCCAACTACAACTAAAAAATACTTAAAATCTAGTCTGAACTTTAGTTCTAACTATATACATTACCCTAACCAAAACCCTAATTAAAACTCTATCCCTAACACAGAACCTAACTTCAACCATAAATGTAAACCTAAAACTAAACCTAAACCTAACCCTCACCCTAGCTCAAATACTAATCCTTACCCTAACCTAACCATAACCATAGCTCTAAACCTAACACTTACCCTAACCCGAAAACTTACCCTAAGTCACACCCTAGCCCTATCCCTAAACATAGCCCTAAACCTAGACTTAATCCAAACCATAACCTAGCCCTAACCTTAGCTCTAAACCTATCCATTACACTAAATATAACCTTAGCTCAAACCTATCCATTACACTAAACATAACCTTAACCCTAATGCTAAACCTAATCTGATCGCTAAACCCAACCCATCAATTACCCTAAACCTTTTTTTTGGTTTTATTTATTGTTTTTTTCCTTTAATTTTTATTGTTGGTTGTTCATTACATAGTTCTTGACATATCATATTTCACACTTTGATTCAAGTAGGTTATGAACTCCCATTTTTACCTTGTATACAGATTGCTGCATCACATCGGTTACACATCCACTGTTTTACATATTGTTATACTAGTGTCTGTTGTATTCTGCTGCCTTTCCTATCCTCTACTATCCCCCATCCCCTCCCCTCCCATCTTCTCTCTCTACCCCATTTACTGTAATTCATTTCTCCCCCTTGTTTTTTTTTTCCCCTCACTTCCTCTTGTATGTAATTTTGTATAACCATGAGGGTCTCCTTTCATTTCCATGCAATTTCCCTTCTCTTTCCTTTTCCCTCACACCTCTCACCACTGTTTAATGTTAATCTTCTTCTCATGCTCTTCCTCCCAACTCTGTTCTTAGTTACTCTCCTTATATCAAAGAAAACATTTGGCATTTGTTTTTTAGGGATTGGCTAGCTTCACTTAGCATAATCTGTTCTAATGCCATCCATTTCCCTGTAAATTCTATGATTTTGTCATTTTTTAATGCAGAGTAATACTCCATTGTGTATAAATGCCACATTTTTTTTATCCATTCGTCTATAGAAGGGCATCTATGTTGGTATCATAGTCTTGCTATTGTGAATCGTGCTGCTATGAATATCGATGTAGCAGTGTCCCTGTAGCATGCTCTTTTTAGGTCTTTAGGGAATAGACCGAGAAGGGGAATAGCTGGGTCAAATGGTGGTTCCATTCCCAGCTTTCCAAGAAATCTCCATACTGCTTTCCAAATTGGCTGCACCAATTTTCAGTCACACCAGCAATGTACAAGTGTACCCTTTTCCCCACATCCTCACCAGCACTTGTTGTTTGACTTCATAATGGCTGCCAATCTTACTGGAGTGAGATGGTATCTTAGGGTGGTTTTGATTTGCATTTCTCTGACTGCTAGAAATGGTGAGCACTTTTTCATGTACTTATTGATTGATTGTATGTCCTCCTCTGAGAAGTGTCTGTTCAGGTCCTTGGCCCATTTGTTGATTTGGTTATTCGTTTTCATATTTTTTAATTTTTTGAGTTCTTTGTATACTCTGGATATTAAGGCTCTATCTGAAGTGTGAGGAGTAAAGATTTGTTCCCAGGGTGTAGGCTCCCTATTTACCTATCTTATTGTTTCTTTTGCTGAGAAAAAAACATTTTAGTTTGAGTAAGTCTCATTTGTTGATTCTAGTTATTAACTCTTGTGCTATGGGTGTCCTATTGAGGAATTTGGAGCCCGACCCCACAGTATGTAGATCGTAGCCAACTTTCTCTTGTATCAGGTGCCATGTCTCTGATTTGTTATCAAGCTCCTTGATCCATTTTGAGTTAACTTTTGTGCATGGCAAGAGAAAGGGATTCAGTTTCATTTTGTTGCATATGGATTTCCAGTTTTCCCAGCACCATTTGTTGAAGATGCTATCCTTCCTCCATTGCATGCTTTTAGCCCCTTTATCAAATATAAGATAGTTGTAGTTTTGTGGATTGGTTTCTGTGTCCTCTATTCTGTACCATTGGTCCACCCGCCTGTTTTGGTACCAGTACCATGCTGTTTTTGTTACTATTGCTCTGTAGTATAGTTTGAAGTCTGGTATCGCTATACCGCCTGATGACACTTCCTGCTTAGAGTTGTTTTTGCTATTCTGGGTCTTTTATTTTTCCATATGAATTTCATAATTGCTTTATCTATTTCTACAAGAAATGCCATTGGGATTTTGATTGGCATTGCATTAAGCCTATAGAGAACTTTTGGTAATATCGCCATTTTGATGATGTTAGTTCTGCCTATCCATGAACAGGGTATATTTTTCCATCTTCTAAGATCTTCTATTTCTCTCTTTAGGGTTCTGTAGTTTTTATTGTATAAGTCTTTCACCTCTTTTGTTAGGTTGATTCCCAAGTATTTTATTTTATTTTATTTTTTTTTTTGAGGATATTGTAAATGGAGTGGTTGTCCTCATTTCCATTTTGGAGGATTTGTCGCTGATATACAGGAATGCCTTTGATTTATGTGTGTTGATTTTATATCCTGACACTTTGCTGAATTCATTTATTAGCTCTAATAGTTTCTTTGTAGACCCTTTTGGGTCTGCTAGGTATAGAATCATGTCATCTGAAAAGAGTGATAATTTAAGTTCTTCTTTTCCTATTTTTATGCCTTTAATTTCTTTCGTCTGTCTAATTGCTCTGGCCAGTGTTTTGAGAACTATGTTGAACAGAAGTGGTGAGAGAGGGCATCCCTGTCTTGTTTCAGATTTTAGAGGGAATGCCTTCAATTTTTCTCCATTCAGAATGATGCTAGCCTGAGGCTTAGCATAGATTGCTTTTACAATATTCAGGTATGATCCTGTTATCCCTAGTTTCTCTAGAGTTTTGAACATAAAGGGATGCTGTACTTTGTTGATGCTTTTTCTGCATCTATTGAGATGATCATATGGTTCTTATTTTTATGTCTATTGATGTGGTGAATAACATTTATTGATTTCCATATATTGAAACAGCCTTGCATCCCAGGGATGAATCCTACTTGATCATGGTGCACAATTTTTTTGATATGTTTTTGTATCCGCTTCGCCAGAATTTTATTGAGGATTTTTGCATCTAGGTTCATTAGAGATATTGGTCTGTAGTTTTCTTTCTTTGCAGTGTCTTTGTCTGGTTTAGGAATCAGGGTGATGCTGGCCTTGAAGAATGAATTTGGAAGTTCTCCCTCTTTTTCTATTTCCTGAAATAGCTTGAAAAGTATTGGCATTTGTTCCTCATTAAAGGTTTTGTAAAACTCTGCTGTATACCCGTCCAGTACTGGGCTTTTCTTAGTTGGCAGTCTTTTGATGGTTGCTTCTATTTCCTCAATTGATATTGGTCTGTTTAGGTTGTCTATATCATCCTGACTCAATCTGGGCAGATCATATGACTTAAGAAATTTATCGATGCCTTCACTATCTTCTATTTTATTGGAATATAAGGATTCAAAATGATTTCTGATTATCTTCTGTATTTTTGAAGTGTCTGTTCTGATATTGCTTTTTTCATCCCGTATGCTAGTAATTTGAGTTCTATCTCTTCTTCTCTTTGTTAGCATGGATAAGGGTCTGTTGATTTTATTTATTTTTTCAAAGAACCAACTTTTAGTTTTGTCAATGTTTTCAATTGTTTCTTTTGTTTTGATTTCATTAATTTCAGCTCTGATTTTAATTATTTCTTGCCTTCTACTTCTTTTGCTGTTGTTTTACTCTTCTTTTTCTAGGATTTTGAGATGAAGTATGAGATCATTTATTTGTTTTTTTTTTTTTTTCTTTTTTTAAACAATGAACTCCAAGCAATGAATTTTCCTCTTGGAACTGCTTTCATTGTGTCCCATAGATTCCAATATGTTGTGTCTGTGTTTTCATTTATCTCTTAGAATGTTTTAATTTCCTCCTTGATGTCTTCTATAACCCATTGATCCTTCAGTAACCTTTTGTTCATTCTCCAAGTGATGCACGATTTTTCCTTCCTTCTTTTATCATTGATTTTCAGTTTCATTCCATTATGATCAGATAAGATGCATGGTATGACCTCTACTCCTTTTTATTGTCTAAGAGTTGCCCTGTGACATAAAATATGATCTATTTTTGAGAAGGATCCATGTGCTGCTGAGAAAAAAGTGTAACTGCTTGATGTTGGGTGGTATATTCTATATATGTCAACTAAGTCTAGGTTATTAATTGTGTTATTGATTTCTATAGTTTCCTTATTCAACTTTTGTTTGGAAGATCAGTCCAGTGGTGAGAGAGGTGTGTTGAAGTCTCCCATGATTATTGTATGGTGGTCTATTAGACTCTTGAACTTGAGAAGAGTTTGTTTGATGAACAAAGCTGCACCATTGTTTGGGGCATATATATTTATGATTGTTATGTCTTGTTGGTGTATGGTTCCCTTGAGCAGTATGTAGTGTCCCTCTTTATCCCTTTTGATTATCTTTGGCTTGAAATCTATTTTATTTGATATGAGTATGGACACTTCTGCTTGTTTCCGAAGTCCATATGAATGATATGATTTTTCCCAACCTTTCACCTTCAGTCTATGTATGTCTTTTCCTATCAAATGCGTCTCCTGTAGGAAGCATATTATTGGGTCATGTTTTGTGATCCATTCTACTAGCCTGTGTCTCGTAATTGGTGAGTTTAAGCCATTAACATTTAGGGTTATTTTTGAGATATGGGTTGTTCTTCTAGCCATATTTGTTTATTTATGTTACTAAACATGGTTTATTTTCCCCTTTGATTATTTTCCCCCCTTTACTGTACTACCTCCCACTGTTGGTTTTCATTGTTATGTTCCATTTCCTCTTCCTGTAATGTTTTGCTGAGGATGTTTTGAAGAGTTGGTTTTCTAGCTGCAAATTCTTTTAACTTTTGTTTATCATGGAAGGTTTTAATTTCATCTTCCATCCTGAAGCTTAATTTTGCTGGATACACAATTCTTGGTTGGAACCCATTTTCTTTCAATGTTTGAAATATGTTATTCCAGGATCTTCTAGTTTTCAGAGTCTGTGTTGAAAGATCAGCTGTTATCCTGATTGGTTTACCCCTAAATGTAATCTGTTTCCTTTCTCTTCTAGCTTTTAAAATTCTCTCCTTATTCTGTATGTTGGGCATCTTCATTATAATGTTTCTAGGTGTGTATCTCTCATGATTTTGCACATTTGGCGTCCTGTAGGCTTCTAGGATTTGGGACTCTGTCTCATTCTTCAAGTCTTTGAAATTTTCTCGTATTACATCATTGAGTAGATTGCTCATTCCTTTGGTTTGCACCTCTATACCTTCATGTATCCCAATGACTCTTAAGTTTGGTCTCTTTATGTTATCCCATATTTCTTGGATGTTCTGCTCATGGTTTCTTAACAGTCTTGCTGAGCTGTCTAGGTTCTTTTCAAGTTGAAATACTTTGTCTTCATTTTCTGATGTTCTATCTTCTAAGTGTTCTACTCTTCTGGTAGTATTCTCAATTGAGTTTTTAAGTTGGTTTATTGCTTCCTGCATTTCTAGGATTTCTATTCGTTTTTTATAACCTCTATCTCTCTGTATAGTTAATCTTTTGCTTCTTGGATTTGTTTATGTAATTCATTTTTGAAGTGATCTTTCATTGTCTTATTTTGCTGTCTAATGTCTTCCTTGAGACTCCAGATCATCTGAAGCATGTATATCCTGAATTCTTTATCTGACATTCCATCTGCTGCAGATATTGCCTCTTCTAACGTTAAGTTGACCTGCATTGCTTGTGGTCCTTTCTTTCCTTTTCTTTTTATACTGTTTGCATTTCTTTCTGCTTGGTGAAACTGTTGTGTTATTGAATTTCCCCCAATATATTTATATTGCTCTTGTATATTTGCAAAGTCTCCCTCACAGGCACGGGCGGTGGCTCTGCTCCTCCTCCAATTTGGGCAATGTGCCTACCATGCCTACAGGCCGCTGGCCTTTTCTGCCAGTCAGTAGCAGGTCCGCCTACCTTGCAGGCATTGGTGGTGGCTCTACCCCTCTGCGGGACGCTGGGCCTGTTCTGTCTGTTGTTTGCAGGTCTGTCTACCTTGCAGGCACAGGGGGGCTGCTCTGCCCCTCCGCGAGTTGGTGCGCCTATTCTGCTAATGGGTCGCAGGTCCGCCTACCTTGCAGGCGCAGTGACTCTGCCCCTCCCCCACACAGGGTGATGTGTCTTCCACGTTGGCGGGCCGCTGGGCCTGTTCTGCCGGTAGGTCGAAGGTCCGCCTACCTTGCAGGAGCGGATGGCAGCTCTGTCCCTCCGTGTGCTGCTGGGCATGTTCTGCCAGTGGGTCACCAGTCTGCCTACCTTGCAGGCGCGGGGGTCGGCTCTGTACCCTAAACCTTAACTGAAACCTAAACTAAACCCTATCCATAATGCTAACCCTAAACCTAACCCTAATGCTAATTTGAGCCCTAACCCTAAACCTTTAGCTAAACCAAATGCTAACCATTACTCTGACACTGACACTTACCCTAATAATAACCCTAGACCTAAAGCTGACCTTTAAATTAAACCTAACTCTTACACTACACCTAGCCATTACCTAACACTAAAACTATCCTTACATTAACACTAGACCTGATATTATCCCTAGACCTGGTCCTGGCCATAACCCTAACAGAAAGCCTAGCCCTTAACCTAGCCCTACACCTAGCCTTAATCCTAAACTGAACCATAACCCTAGGCCTAATCCTAATTCTAACCCTCACCTTATGCCTACCGCTGGCTATAACCCCACTATTTCCCTATACTTAGCCTTAACATCAATCATAATTCTAACACTAGCCCAACCCCTTGGTCTAAACCCAACACTAACCCTATCCTTAATATTAGCCTTAATTTAGGCCTAACCCTAACACTAATCCTATCCCTAATCCTAGGTCTAATTTAGCCCTAAACTTAACCATAACTCTAGGCCTAAACACAGCCCTAATTTAGCCCTAACCCTAACACTAACCCTAGCCTGAATCCCAGCCCTAATTTAGACCTAAACCTAACCCTAACCCTAAGACTACTACTAAGCCTAACTCTAATTCTCAACCTAGCCATATCCCTAGTTCTAATCATATTCGTTAACATAACCCTAACCCTCATCCTAACCCTAGCCCTAGCCCTAACCCTAGATCTAACCCTAACTCTAAAACTAACACTAACTCTAAGTCTAAACCTCAACCTAACACTAGCCCTAACCCTGATGCTAATCCATAGTCTAGCCATAACTGTAGCCCTAGCCCTAACACAAAACTAACCTGTATCCCTAACCGTTAACCTAAACCAAACCCTAACCTTACACCTAGTACTAACTTTAGCCCTAATCGAGTTCTAACCCTAACTAACTCTGACTCTGACACTGACCCTAATGATAATCCTTGCTCTATACATCACCCTATCCCTAAACCTAACTGTAACACTAGACCTAGCTCTAACCCTAACCCTAAAACTAGCACTAATTGTAACACTAGTTCATACATTAGCCATAGCCCTAACCCTAGCCCTATCCAAACCCCAAACCAAGGCCTAATCCGAGCCTTAACCCTAGCTTTAACCAAAACATTAAACCTAACCCTAACCCAGAACCTAGCCCTAAAATTTACCCTAATCCTAGCCAGAATTCTAACCATAACACTAGCTCTATCCATTACCCTAACCCTAACCCTAACCCTAACCCTATGCCTAACCCTCAACTTATCCTTAACCCTAAACTATTTCATTAACCTAAACCAAACCTGAACCCTAAACCTAACCCTATCATTACCCTCACCATAACCCTAATGCTAATTCGAGCTCTAACCCTAAACTTTACCTAATCCAAAACCTAACTCTGACCCTTCCTATGATAATATACATAGCTTAACCTTGACCCTAGAAATAAACCTAACCTTTATACCAGATCTAGCCATAAACCTAACCCTATCCTTAGACCTAACTCTAGTGATAATTCTGGGTTTAACCCTAACCCTAACTATAACGTGAACATGACCCTGACCTTAAAACTAAACCTAGCTCTAAACATCATGCTAATAGTAACCCTAACCCTAACACTTTACCTAGCCACAACACTTAACCAAAAAGTAGCCGTAATCATAACCCTGGTTTATACATTAGTGGTAGACCTAACACTAGCCCTGACCTAACCCAAAAAATGGCCCTAATCTGAGGGCTAACCCTATTTTTAACCCTAACCCTAAAACTAGCCCTAAACCATACCCTAACCCTAGCTCTAATCCTAGCTCTTACCCTACCCATTACCTTAAGCTAAATCCAAAACCTAATGATAACCCTCGTCCTAACTCTAATCCATAGAATAACACAAATCCTAACCCTATTACTAATCCTAACTCTAACCTTCGTTCTTGCACTAAAATAACCCAAGCCTAAACCCAAATCCTGACACTTATTATGACCCTAACATTAACCATAGGTCTAAACTTGACCCTAACCCAAAACTGAAACCTAACATTAGCCCTACTGGTAATGCTATACTTAAACTTAAACTTAAACTATCCCTAGACTTAAACCTAATCCTAAAATTATCCATATTTCTAACCCTAGACTTGAACAACAACAACCCAGCCCTAGCCCTAAAAATAAACTTTAACCTATCCGAAGCTCTAACACTACCCATAGACCCTAATCCTAGTCCTAATTCTGGCACTAATCCCAACACTAACTCTAACCTGAACACTGGCCCTGAACCTAACATAATCCTAGCTCCAAAGCTCAACCTAACCCAAAACCTAATCCTAACACTACACCTAGCCATAACCCTAACCCTAAAATTATCCCAGATCATAACCCTAGTTTTACATTAACAATGACCCTCACATTAGGCCTAAACTAACACAAAATCTAGCCCTAATCCTAGGCCAGATCATAGCCATAAGCATAACCCTAAATCTAACCCTAGCCTTAACCCAAACCATAAGCCTTGCTTTATACCTAACCCTAGCTCCAAGCCTAAACTTTACCCTTAACATAACCCAAGTCCTATCCCAAACCCTAACTAACACTAGCCCTAATCCTAACCTTAACCATAGCCCTAAACATAGCTCTAATTATATCCAACCCAAACCCTAGCCCTAATCCTAACCATAACCATAGTCCTAACCCTAGATCTAATACTATACATTACCTAACCCTAGCCATAGCCCTAAACCTAAATCTAACCATAACAATAAATCTAATCCTAAACGTGACACTACCACTAGCCCTAACATTATCACTAATCATAAAACTATCCCTAAACCTAGGCCTAGTTCTAAAACAAAACTTAACCATGGCCGTATCCCTATCCCTAGCCTAGCCTTAACCCTATACCTGGCATTAGCCCTATCCCAATCTCTAATCCTAGTTCTAAGCCTAGACTTAATCCTAACCCTAATTTTAACCCTAGCCCAAACCCTAAATTTATGCCTTATCCTAGGACTAAACATAGCTGTAACATCATACCTTACACTAACCCTAATGCTAACCCTAACCCTAACCCTAACCCTAGCCCTAAACCTGGACCTAAATCTAACACTAACCCTATCCCAAATCATATCTCTCTTACTAGTCCTAATCCTAGCCCTCATTCTAGCTCTAACCCTAACTCTAACCATGTCCTTTATTCTGAAGCTAACACTAACCCTAGGTCTAAACCTGAAACTAACCCTAAAGCAAACCCTAATCCTACCCCTACCAGTAGACCTATACCTAAACCTAACAGTAACACTAGCACTAGACAAAACCTTATCGTAAATAAAGTCATAAATCTAGCCTTAGCCCTAAATAAAAAACTAACACTAGCCCTAACATTAACCATTAACCTAACATAAAGACTAACTCTATCCCTAGACCCAATGCTAGCCATAAATCTGGCCCTCACCATAAACCTAACCCTAACCCGACAATGACAGTTACCCTAAAACAAACCCTAGCTCTAAAACTTATCCTAACCCAAAACCTAAATAGAACACTGGACTTATCCATAAACCTAACCCTAAAACTAGCTATAACCATATCCTTAGCTCTTACATTACCCATAGCCCTAATGATAGCCATAAATCTCCACAAAACATTGCCCTTATCCTAGCCATAAACCTAATGTAAAGACTAACTCTATTGTAACCTTAACCATAGCCTATACATAACCCTAAACTTAACCCTCGCTCTAACCCTAATTCTAACTCAAACTCTAACTTTAATATAAATATAAACCTAATGCTAACCCTAACATTAGCCCTCACTCTAACCCTAACCCTCGCACTAGCCCTGATCCTAGCTCAAACACTAACACTTACCTCAAAAATAACCCTGTCACTAACCCCTAGGCCTAACCCTAACCCTATTGTTAATTCTAACCTTAACCCTAGCCCTAACCTTATCTCTAACCCTATCCATTACCCTAAAGATAAGCCTAACCCAAATGCTAAACCTAGGCCTAATGCTAACACTAGTGCTAACACTAAACCTATTCAATACTGTAAACCTAACCTGAACCCTAAACCTAACCCTATCAATTACCCTAACCCATACCATAACCCTATCCCTAATGCTAATTCAAGCCTTAACCCTAAATCTTAACCTAAACCAAACCCGACTTGAACCCTGATCCTAATAATACACCTAGCTTTAAACCTGACCCTTAACCTAAACTTAACCCTTACACTACACCTAACCATAACCTAACCCTAAAACTAACCATAAACATAAACCCAGACCTGACATTAGCACAATCCGTAATCCTAGCCCTAACCCTAACACAACACTAGTCCTCATCTTAGGCCTATACCTAGCCTTAATCCTAACCCAAACCCTAACTCTATCCCTATCTCTAATTTTAACCCTCACCCTAGACCTGAACTTAGGTATAACCCCATCCTTTCCCCTAACCCTATCACGAAACATAACCCTAACACTATCCATATATCTAGCCCTAACCATAGGCATAACCCTAACACTAACCCTAGCACTAATCCTAGCCCTAATTTAGCCCTAACCATAACTCTACCCCTAATCTTGGCCTAAGACTAACTCTAACTCTTCCCAGCCCTATTTATAGTTCTAATCCTATCCATTACAATAGACATACACAAGCCCTAACTTAGCCCTAACACTAGCTCTAGACCCTACTCTAGATCTAACCATAACTCTATATTTGACTCTAACCCTAAGCCTAATCCTCAACCTACCATTAGACCTAACACTATTGCTAATCCTAAAACCAGCCGTAAACATAGTCTTATCCCTTAAAAAAAAAAAAAAAAAAAAAAAAAAAAAAAAAAAAAAAAAACGAGACATTGTCCTAACACTAAATGTTAACCTAAACCAAAACCTAACCCTAAATCTAGCCATAACCTTCTAGCTCTAATTCATGTCCTAGTGCTAAAATTAACCCTGACCCTGATTTATATTCTAACACTAATGTTAGTTCCAAATATCACACTAATCCTAAAGATAGTGCTAACACTAGATATAGACCGAATTCTAACTCTAATCACAACCTTAGTTCTTATATTAGCCATAGCATTAACCTGAGCCCTAATGCTAAAAGAAAAACTAGCCCTAATCTGAGCCCTAACCCAAGAAGTAAACCTAAACTTAAACCTAGCCTTAGCCCTAACCCTAACCCTAAACCTAGCCCTATACCTAGCTCTAACTGTATTTCTTACCCTAAGCCAAACCCTATCCATAATGGTAACCTTAGTCCTAATCCTAATCCATAGCCTAATCCAAACCCTAATCCTATTACTAGTCCTAACTCTAGCCCTCATTCTAGCTCTAACCCTAACTCAAATCCTTACCCTAACACAAACCCTCAGTCTAAATCTGACCAATCACCCTAAACCAAACCCTAAAACTAGCCCTACCAGTAAACTTATACCTAAACCTAACCCTAACAGAAGCCCTAGACCTAAACCTAATCCTAAATATAGCCATAACTCTAGACCTTGACCTAAAGAAAACCCTGAGCCCTAGCCCTAACATAATCCTTAACCTAAAGCAAACACCAACCCTATCCCTAGACCTAACTCTAGTCCTAATTCTGTCTTTCACCTCAAACCTAACAAGAACCTGAACACTGACCCTAACACTAACACTAAAACTATCTCTAAACCTGAACTTAACCGAAAACCTTAAACTAACACTAGACATAGCCATAACTCTAACCCTAAAACTAGCTCTAACCAGAACCCTAGATCTTTCATTACACATAAACTTAACCGTGGGCCTAAACCTAACACAAAACCAAGCCCTATTCTGAGGCCTAAACCTACCCTAAGCATAACCATGATCCTAAATGTAGCCCTAACTGAAAGAATTCACCATACAAAGACACTTCACCAGGAGAATTCCAATTTTATTTCAAAAAGCAGTGTGCTTATATAGAAGTAAGGGGGAGATGGTAGGGCTTAGATAAATGGCAGGCAACCCGTTTATTGGCAAGTTCTTTCAGATATCAGCTCCAGAGCCCAGGAATTAGTTCTCATTGGGGCTAAGGTTCCCCACCAGCGAGATTTGAAATTGGCACCAGCGGGAGAGTTCACACGGGTGGGAACTTTTTGCACAACTGCAGAAAAGAAGAAGGTAGGAAGAAGAGGTGCTTAGGCGCCATGTTTGTTTTTTTTTTTTTTTTCCTCTGGGGTATGGCTGCCGTTTATACTTTTCCCAACATTCCTCCCTTTTTGTTTTCTTAGAAAGTGGGGCGTCGATGGTCAGATCCGGCTGCTTCCTGCTGTGTGGGGGCACTGTGGGGCCCAGAAAGGGAAGTGGAGGAATGCTCGGGGGGCAGGTCTGGGGATATCATGGCAGCCAGAAATAAAACCCAGTGGCTATAGACAGATACTTCCATAGGGGTGAAGTCTGTGAAAGTTCCCTGAAGCCACAAGTTGTTGATGGCATGGAACCAGTCCTGGATGGAGGAGATTGTTGGTATCAGCCACTGGTCCTGTAACAGAGACTCTAGGAAATACTGGAAGCGTTGCCTGGACATGGAATCACCAGCACCTGAAGAAGATCAGAGCAAATAAAAACAGAATGAAGATAAAAAAATTAAAGCAAAGTCAATTTTTGGCAGAAGTTCCATGTTGGGGGACTGACAGAGAAGAGGCCAAGGGCCATGGGGAAGCTTAGAAGGACATAAAGACTCGTGAATCCAGGATGGCAGATTAAGAGGTTCTCTGAGCTCGTTGTCTCCCGCTGTCTGATGTCTGTTGCATTCCATCGTGCCTGGTAGTGAGCTTCAGCACTGAGTGAACTGTTCTCTTGGAGATGTTGGGGTTTCATCGGTCATCAGAGGATGGTAGTGCCTAAGCAAAAACTGGTTGAAAGTTTGATTAGAAATATTTGCAATTGGGTTTGAAGGAACTTCATTATGCAGGGCAAGAGAGCACAAAAAATGAGCATCCCAATAAGGGGCCCCAAGATAGGTAGTAAGTACATGGCAAGAGAGGATTGGAAGTACCCCATTATGGGATTAGAGGAGGTGGGTTTGAGCAGTTGGGTTGATAATTCCTGCAATTTAACAACATTTTTTTCTACTAGCCCAGACTCATTAACATAGTAGCAACATTCCTCTCTGAGGAACAGGCATGTACCCCCTTTTTCTGCAGTGAGAAGATCAATCGCCCTTCTGTTTTGTAAAGCCACTTGTGCCAATGAAGTAACCTGCCGCTGCAAGGAGCCCAGAGACTCAGCAGTGATATCGAGTGCTTCCTGCAGTTTTTGTTGCAGGTCATTGGATGCCCATACAGCATGACCTATAGCTCCACCAGAGAGTCCGAGACTCGCCACTGAGGTTGTTAAAGTGAGGCCTACCAGAACCTGCAGAAAGACTGCCCTATGGGTGTGGGAAGGTAGGGCCAGCTGCCAGAATTCAGTGGGAGTATACAAAGACAGCTGAGGAACTACAGTAACCAAGAAACAGGTGCCAGAGACATTGATCGTTGAGGTACTCAAAGACCCGTTACGCCAGAGGAAGTGTCCAGGTTGCATAAACGCAGTGCTCGATGGGGTGCTATAGCTCAAGGAACAAATGTGTAAAGGATTCATTGTTGGCAGGTGGAAACAGATGAAAGGAAATGAAGTATTGGTGGAATAACTTTCCCACAGTGGGATACGTGTCACATGTAGGGGTTGTCCTTTCTTAGAGAAATTGTAGGTTTTTGCTGACATGTTTCCTGCCACTAATGGGACCACTGCTAGAAGTGGACGACTAAGTGAAGCACAGAGAAAGCACTGAGAAGTAGGCACAGAAAGAGGGGTGGAGTTTAATAATTGAAGAGTTTGGTGTAGCAAACTGAGCCATGTTGGAGGGGGGCCTAAGGGGGTTGAAGGCTCTGAATCCTCTTTGGATGGGCTATGGATAAGATCTTGAAGTTTTGATTCTGACTCCTTGATGTGTTCGACTACCTGGATGGTTGCCTTAGGTGGCGTAATCAGGGTGCGGCCAACAGTCATCCACCCTGTGGGTCTGGCTGAGGTTGTCCGAGCATAGACAGCAAACTCAACATAGTCCCAACGTTTGGCCTTGGGGTCAGGTATATCTAAAGTATACCATCCATTGTTATCGGATGAAAAGCCTTTATGCCACTTTAGGTAACTAGAAGTCCACCCTTCAGGGTAACCAAGTGAGTGGTAAGAATAGCTGCCACATTCATCATGGAACCTGCATGACCAATAGGGGCACCCATTATATATCTCAGGCCACCAATGACAATAGTCTTTGGTTTGATCAAAAAGGAAGCAAATGAAAGGCCAGTTCCAGCTACCAGGGACTAAGGTCCTGGAAGGTGACAATTTTAGGGAAATAGAGGTGCAGTTGTGGATGAAGCAAGTAGTTGCATCCACTGCGCGGACCTTCTGCATGCCATGTTCTGAGTATCGTTCCCGAATAGTGAATAAATACATGGTAGGAGAGGAGGGTAAAGACCAGTCCTGACAGAGCACAGAAAATAAGCAGAGCACAAAAAACAAGCAGAGAGAGAAAACTAGGGTGTTGGGAGAGCTCATTGTGCCTTCTTTAAGAGGAATTGGGCTGCAGGGAACACCGTGTGAGCCGCAACTTAAAGGGTTTAGATGGGTGTGGAGAGCAGAAGTAAAGGGGAGGTTCAGGAGGTGATTCTTGGAGTTCCTCTGGGGTGGTCCTGTCGTCAGCAGTTGGGGCCTCTTGGTGATATGGCTTCAACCTAGAAATGTGAATCCAGGGAGTGAGATGGTTGTCTGGTAAGGAGAGTTTGGCGGCAGTGGGGGTACAGAGAATGACAGGATAGGGGCCTTCCCATTTTGGAGCAAGAGGCCCTTTCTCCTCTGGGGTATTATAATAGACTAGACTCCCAGGTGTTAAGGGAGGAGTGTTTGGAGAGGAGACTGTGTCCGGCAGAAGCCAGTCCTGATATTTCCAGAGTTCTGAGCAGAGATGAAACAAGAGAGGCAAAGACAAATCTCTGGTGAGAGGTCCTTGTGAAACAACCAACCCAGGGGGTATAAGAGGTCTTCCATACATTATCTCAAAGGGAGACAGTAAAGATGGTTTCTTAGGGAGAGCTCTGATTCAAAGCAAAGCCAAGGGAAGGAGTTTGACCCAGTCTAAGTTTAATTCCATTGTCAATTTGATAAGGACTTCCTTTAGAGTACGATTTACCCTTTCCACTTTCCCTGAAGCCTGGGGGCGATATGGATGGTGGAAATGCCACTTGAAAGAGAGGGCTTGAGATACCTTTTGTGTGGTCCTGGAAATAAACTTAGGGCCATTGTCAGATTGTAAGGAAGTGGGCATACCAAACCTGGGGATGACGTCTGTCAGAAAGATTGAAGCTACAGTGGAAGCCTTTTTATTGGACGTGGGAAATGCCTCAACCCAACCAGAGAAAGTGTCCACAAAGACAAGGAGGTATTTAGTGCACCATACTGTGGGCATGTTGGTGAAGTCTACCTGCCAGTCAGCAGCAGGAATGTGTCCCCGGGCTTGGTGGGAGGGGAAAGGTTTGGGCCTTAAAGGAGTATGAGGGTTGGTCCACTGACAGATCTGACAATTAGAGGCTATATTTTGTAGCATGGCTTTGTCAGAAGGGGTGAGGGAGAAGAAGCTCTGTAAAAAGAGGGTTAAAGACTGAGAATTGGAATGGAATAGAGTATGAAGGAACTTGAAAAGATCCTTGTTCTTACTGGAAGAAGTAGTGGCTTAAGATGAGCTGTCTAAAGTGGCCATTATATGTACCCCAGGGGGGCCATAATTGGAAGTGGTAGAAGCCATTTGTGCCACCTGGTCAGCTTTGGCATTGCCCTCAGTGATAAGAGAGCCGTCCTTCTGATGGGACCTCCAATGGACAACTCCCAACTGGGTGGGTAAGAGGGAGGCCTCTTTCAGATTGGTTATAAGAGCCGAATTAGTGATCGCATTACCTTTGGTGGTAAGTAGGCCTCGCTCCTTCCATATTGCAGCATGGGATAATAAGATATGGAAGACGTATTTTGAGTCAGTATAAAGGGTCAGGGATTTGCCTTGTGCTAGAAGGCAGGCACGAGTGGCTCTTATAAGTTCAGCCTGCTGGTTGGTAGTTCCTGAAGGCAGAGCTTTGGCCTCTATAATCTCAGTGGCTGAAACTACAGCGTATCCAGAGTAATGAGTGCCGTTCTGCCTAAAGGAACTGCCGTCAGTGAACCAGATAAGGTCAGGCTTGGTGAGTGGTCCCTCAAAAATGGAAGAATGACAGGGGAGGAAATCATCTAAGGTTTCCAAGCAATTATGAGTTGGTGTGTTAGACGTGGGAGTCATCGGGAGCAGTGAGGCAGGGTTCAGTGCAGAGCAGGGGAGGAAAGTAATATTAGGTTTTTCCAGAAAGGAAGTGAGGAGCGACAGAACTCTGGATGGAGGAAGGGTTTGAAGGCCCTTATAAGCTAAAAGATCCTTTACGTGATGTGGGAAGTGGATAGTTAAAGAGGCCCCAAAAGTCAGCTTAGAGGCTTCTTTGTGTAAAATTTGTCCAGCAGCCAGAGCTCTTAAGCAAGGGGCCCACCCACGGATGGTAAGGTCTTTTTGCTTGGACAAATATGCCACAGGAGCAAATGTAGGCCCATAGTTTTTACCTAAGACCCCAAGTGCTTGTCCCCCCTTTTCATGGACATATAGATGAAATGGTCTTGAAAGATCAGGAAGGTGAAGGGCGGGTGCCTTTAGGAGGAGTTGCTGAAGGCTGCATAAGTAGTAGTTGGGGGAGGAGGCAAGAGATTCACTAGGGGGTCCCTTTGCTAGGTCATACAGGGGTTTGGCTAGAAGAGAATAATTTGGGATCCAGGCCCTAAAATAACATGCTAGTCCTAGGAATGATAGTATTTTGGCTTTCATATGGGGCACTGGAAGATTAGAGAGGAGTTGCCTCCTATCCAGTGTTATTTCCTTTTTCCCGGGTGTAAGGCAAAAACCAAGATAGGTGACAGAAGACTGGGAAACCTGGGCCTTGTGGGGAGACACCCTATATCCCTTATCTGCTAGGAAATTGAGGAGCTGGGTGGTGTGGGATTGAGAGTGTTCCCAAGAGGGACTACATAGAAGAAGGTCATCGACATATTGAAGGAGAGTAGAGTCAGGGCAGGTGGGGTGAAATGATATGAGGTCCTAGGCAAGAACTTGGCCAAAGAGATGGGGGCTATCCCTGTTTCCCTGTGGGAGGACAGTCCAGGTAAGCTGATGAGAATGGCGGGTGTGAGGGTCAGTCCACTTAAAAGCAAAGATATCCTGAGTTTCTGAGGACAAGGGAATAGAAAACAATGCATCTTTTAAATCTAGGACCGAGAAGTGGGTAGTAGTAGCAGGGATCTGAGAGAGGAGGGTGTAAGGGTTGGGCACTAGCAGGTGGATGGGGACGACAGAGGATTTGATGATGCGAAGGTCTTGAACCAGTCTGTAGGACCCGTTAGGTTTCTTAACTGCCAGAATGGTGGTGTTGAAAGGAGAGTGTGTAGGCCTAAGATACCCCTTTCATAATAAATCCTGGATGATGGGTTCTAATCCGAGGAGGGCTGTGGTTGTGAGTGGATATTGTGGTTGACTAATATATCTTGAAGGGTCCCGTAAGACAATATGAATAGGACTGCATTTAGCCATAGAGGGTGTAGTTGTGTCCCAAACCTCAGGGTTAACTGGTTTAGATAGTTGTGGAAGAGTGCGTGAAGGAAGTGTATCTGCCCCTAGGAACATCATGAGGAAATGAGAGGTAGGAGAGGCGTGGGGTGATATGTGAATGGTGACTTTTAATAGTGAGAGTATGTCCCTTCCCAGAAGGGGAATGGGGCAATGGCTCATAACAAGAAAGGAGTTTGTGAAGGACAAAAGGGATCCCTGCATATAACATGATAAGGGGGGGGGGTTCGAGGGAAAATCTATTTACCTCCTACCCCAACAATAGGAGTTTTTGAGGGTGTGGTAGGACCCCAATACTCCCTCAAGACCAAAAAAGCGGCACCAGTATCCAAGAGAAAGGCAATGAAGCGTCCATCCACCAGGAAGGTGACGCTAGGCTCTTGCTTCTTTATGGTAATAGTCGGGAGGGAAGGCCCAGAGTTCCGTCAATCCTCCTCTGCCAAGCCCAGGAGAGGCTGGGGTTGCCGGGCCTCTGACCAACCTCCTTTCCGGGTTGTTGGGCAGTCTGCCCCCCAGTGTCCCCTTTGATGGCATTTTGGGCAGGGGTTGGAGGGTGTCCTCGGCGAAGGACAATCCCTGGCCCAATGTCCCTCCTTACCACATTTGAAGCAAGCTCCAGGGGATGTCTTATTAGGATGGCATGGTGATGACCTTCTCTGAATGACCTGGGCCAACATTTGGAATTTGGCATTTTCAGCCCTCTGCCTTCGGCGTTCACTTTCATCCTCTCTACCATGAAAAACCTTGAAAGCGACAGCGAGGATTTTGGTCTGAAGATTAGCAGGGCCCTGTTCAAGCTTTTTAAGCTTGGATTTAATGTCAGGGTAGCTTTGGGCCAGAAAATATGTCATTAAGACATGACAGACATCAGGGGTTTCTGGGTTGAGGTTTGTGTACTGTTGAAGGGCCTTGGTTAGTCTATCCAGGAATTGTGAAGGTGTTTCCTCCTTCCTTTGAATGACTTCCTGCACCTTTTGAAAGTTAACAGCCTTGCGGGTGGCCTTTTACAGGCCCGCCAAGAGGCAGGATGTAAAAAGGTCATGAGACTGTAAGCCTTCAGGGGTGTTGTAATCCCAGAGGGGATCCTGCTCTGAGACAGCATGAGGGCCCGTGGGATGGTTGGGATTGGTCCTATGATTTTCATCAGCATGGGCTTGGGCTAGCTTCCAGACCCGTCGCCTTTCCTCGGGGAGAAGTGTATTGGCCAAGAGCATGTAGATGTCATGATGAGTGAGGCTATATGCTTGCAGGACCCATTGAAACTCCCGAATGTAAGTGGTGGGGTCAGTGGTGAATGAGCCTAACTTCCTCTCTAGCTGAGTAATGTCCAACATGGAGAAGGGCACATGGACTCTGATGACACCATCGGGACCAGCTACCTCATGAAGGGGTCCAATTGTCTTGGGGGTGGGAAGGAGTCCCTTATACCTGGTAACAGGAGGACTGAAAGAGGCAGGTGGCAGACAGGAAGGAGAGGGAGGGGAAGGGAGTGTCTCTGCGGAGGAGGAGGTGGAGCAGGCAGAAGAGGGCGGAGGGGAGGGAGATGAAACGGAAGGCTGAGGATCCGTGGAATCAGGCAGAGGAAGAGGAGGGTATAGCGGGAGAGAACAGGCAGATGGGAATGGGGGATAAGGTGGGGGTTCATCTGCTAGGTCGAATGAGGAAGAATCTGTGAAGTCAGGAGTAGAAGTAGGGGAAGAGAGGGGTTTGCAAGCAAGGAGGACCTGAGAGGGAGGTCATGAGGAGCAGAGAGCAGGGTGCTGTGTGAGAAGGCTAAAACCTTCAACGCAGGGAATCTCCCTCCACTTTTTCAGATGCCGGCAATAGTTAGAAAGGTCCCGGAGGAGGTTTGGATCTAAGGAGCCTTCTGGAGGCCAATGATTGCCATTATCTAGTGGATATTTAGGCCAATCTTGGGTACAGAATTTGATTAGAAGTTTGGGCTTGATGGCTGGTGTGAGGGAGAATGTGGCCAGATTTTTTATTAAACATTTGAGAGGTGAGGCTTCAGGTATAGACGAAGAGGTGCCCATAGTCACAGGGAGAGATGGAAGAGAGAGAGAGAGAGAGAGAGAGAGAGAGAGAGAGAGAGAGAGAGAGAGAGAATAAGAGTAAGCGAGAGAGACAAAGAGAAAACCTGGGCTGGAACGGCTTCCCGAAAGCTCAGGGCGAACAGGGGTCAGTTGGGCGTCCCCAAAATGACCAGCTGTCACGAGGAAATACAGAGGGCACTACCTGGTCGTCACCAGTGAAGTGCGATCTGTGAGACCCAATGGGGTCAGAGCCACAGGCAACCTGACGTCCGGAAAGTTTTCAACCTCAGCGGAAGAAGTCAGTAATGAAAACAGAACTCCGGCTCCGGCAGAATGCAGTTCCAGGCTGGGATTTCAGTTTTCCCCGAGCAGAGAGGCAGCTTCAGCCAGACACAGCAGCCCAGCAGGAAACAGCAACTCTAGCTGGCAGCGGCAGTGGCAGCGGAGGAGGAAAAACCACAGAGCCTCTCGTGTAAACTCAGAAGCCTCATGCCCCAAAGGGAAACTGATCACCAGAGGGTCCACTGCAACCAGTAAAGGTCTTAGTGGGAGGAATTCCGTCCCCCCTACCCGGTGTCTGGAGTGTGCCAGACGATCACGGTCACAAACCCAGCAGTAGCCCGAAGGGAGTTGGTGAACCGGGGCCAGGGGGGGGCTTACCTACATCAGATCAGTGGTGAGTGCAGGAAGCCGGCCTCTGAAAAGAGCGGACCAGGGCGGAGTGTCTCAGCGGAGCGGGGGACGGGGCTCTTGTTGGAAAGAGCTCACCCGTATCCTCACACAGGTCACCAGATTGAAAGAATTCCCCATGCAAAGACACGTTGCCGGGAGAATTCCAATTTTATTGCAAAAAGCAGTGTGCTTATATAGAACTAAGGGGGAGATGGTAGGGCTTAGATAAATGGCAGGCAACCCGTTTATTGGCAAGTTCTTTCAGATATCAGCTCTGGAGCCCAGGAATGAGTTCTCATTGGGGCTAAGGTTCCCCACCAGTGAGATTTGAAATTGGTGCCGGCGGGAGAGTTCACACGGGTGGGAACTTTTTACACCACTGCAGAAAAGAAGAAGGTAGGAAGAAGGGGTGCTTAGGCGCCATGTTGGGTTTTTTTTCTCTGGGGTATGGCTGCCGTTTATACTTTTCCCAACACTAACCCTAACCCTCACCTTACACATAACCCTAGCTCAAAGCCTAACCCTTAGCTGAAACTTAACCCTAGCCCTATTCCTAAACAAAACCTAAACTTAGCCCTAATTCTAACTTTTAATCTTGTACTAACACTAGTTCTAACCCTAAAATCACCCTAACCCTAACCCTAATAATAACTCTAGCCCTAAACCTAACCCTATCCCTAACCCTAATCATAAACCTAACCCTAAACCTAAAACTTGCAATAAATTTAACCCTAAACCTTACCATAAATCAAAACTAAGCCTATCCATAAACATATATTTAACCATAACCTAAACTTAACCCTAAACCTAATCTTACATCTAATCCAATATATTACTCTAAAACTAACCCTAACCCTAATGAAGACTCTACCACTAAACCCAACCATAACCATAGCTATAACCATAACCATAACCATAACCCAGACCTAACACTAAAATTTACAATTCCACTAGCCCTAACCATAGCTTAATCCCTAACCCTTACCCTAACCATAACATTAGCCCAATCACTAACCATAATGCTAAATCTAGCACTAACCCTAACACTAAACTTAGCCCTACTCCTAGCCCTAACTTAGCTCTATTCCTTACCCTAACCCAAACCCTAGAATTAAGACTAACTATAATTCTCAGACAAGACCTATGCCTACTTCTAAACCTATCCCTTAATGTAACCCTAACCCAAGCTCTAATCCTAGTCACCCTTGCACTATCCTTAGCCCGAGTACTAACTGTAGATTGAAACCTATCTCTAAAACTAACCCTAACCCAATGCCTCATCCTAACCCTGAAACTACTTCTAACCCTAATGCTAATTCTAAAAGAGCGTAACCCTAGCCCAAGCCCTAAAACAAAAACGAGCCATACCCCTAACACTAAACTTTACCCTATACCAAACCCTAACACTACACCATCCCTAACCCTAGCTCTAATTTGACACCTTATCCTAACCCTAAACATAACCATGACCCTGATTTATATCCAAACACTAAACCTAGCTCTAAACACCAACCTAAACCTAACACCAGACCTAGCCCTAAACCTAACCCTAAAACTAAACCTAATCATAACCTTAGTTCTTACAATAGCTGTAACCATAACACTAGCCCTAACCCTAATACAGAAATAGCCCTAATCCAAGGCTTAACACGAGCTTTAGCCCTAACCCTAACCCTAACCCTAACCCTAACCGTAGTCCTAACCCTAGCTTTAACTCTATTTCTTATCCTAAGCCAAACCTCACCCTAATGCTAACAGTATTCTTAGCACTAATCCATAGTCTAACCAAATCCTAACTCTATAACTAGTCCTAACCCTACCCTTCGTTCTACATCTAACCATAACCCAAACCCTAAACCTATCCCTGACCATTATTCTGACCCTAAAACTAATCTTAGCTCTAAATCTAAACCTAACCCTAAACTGAACCCTAACGCTAGCCCTACTGGTAACCTTCTATCTAACCTAACCCTAACACTAGCCCTATACCTAAACCTAATCCTAAATCTAGTCATAACTATAGCTTTAGTCCTAAAGACAAACTAGACCTAGCTTTAACAATAACCCTTTACTTAACCCAAACTCTAACCCTACCTCTAGACCTAACCCGGGTCCTAATTCTGGCTTTAACCCTAACCATTACCATACCCGAACACTGTCCCTGACACTAACACTAACCCTAGCTCTAAACTTCACTGTAACACTAAAACTAACCCTAAAACTACACCTAGGCCTAGCATTAACCATAAAACTAGTCTTAACCATTACACTAGTTCTTACATTAGCCATTGCCCTAACATATCACAAAACCTAGCCCTAATCCAATGCCTACCTTATCTTTAACCCTAAAGATAACCCTAACAATAACCCTAGTCCTAACCATAACCATAAGCCTAACCCTAGACCAAATCCTAACCATAAACTTTGCCCTAACTCTAGCTCTAATCCTATTCATTACTCTAAAATAACTATAATCCTTATGGTAAACCTAGGTGTAACAATAATCATAGCACTAGCCTTAACCCTCTCCATTAACCTATACCTAACCTGAACCCTAAACCTAACTGTGTCATTACTCAATCCCTAAACATAAGACTAATTTGAGCCCTAAACCTAAATCTTAACCTAACCCAAACCCTAACCTTGACTCTGACTCTAATAATACCCATAGCTCTAAACCTGACCCTAACAAGAAACCTAACATTTACATAGACCTAGCCATAAACCTAATGCTGAAACTATCCGTAACCGTACCCTAGACCTGGCATTAGCCCTAGCTCTAATCCTAGCCCTAATCATAATACAAAACTTAGCCCACATCCTAGCCATGAACCTTGCCTTAATCATAACCCTAACCCTAATGTTAACATTAACCTTAATCCTAATTCTCACCCTAGTCCTTAAAGTAGCTATATTCCCATCCCTTATCCTAAACCTAACCCTAAAACTAAAACTAACACTAACCCTAGCCCTAACCCTAGGCCTAAACCTAACACTAACCCTAGCCCTAATCCAAGCCCTAATTTAGCCCTATCCTTAACCCTAATCCTAGCCCTAATAGTAACTCTAACTCTCACACTAGCCATATATACAGTTCTAACCCTATTCCTTAGCATCATGATACACATCATAAATGTAGGACTACCCTAGCCCTATATTTAGCCCTATCTCAAAACCTAGATCTAAACCTAACTCTAAATTTAACCATAACCCTAAGACTAAATCTAACCATAACTCTACTCTTATCCCTAATCCTTAACCTAAGCCTAAATCACTCACTTACACTAGCCTTAAACCTAAGACTAATCTTCAAAATAGCCCTAACCCTACCCCTAGCCCTAAAACAAAACCGAGTGATAGCCCTAACCTTAATCATTAATCTAAACCAAACCCTAACCCTACACCTTGTCCTAACCCTATCCCTAATTATAGTCTAATCCTAACCCCAAACTAACCCTAACCCTGACTCTGACCTTAACACTAACCCTTGCTCTAAACATCATCATCACTGTAAACCTAACCTTAACATTAGACCTAGACCTAACTCTAACCCTATAACTAGCTGTAATCATAAACCTACATCATACATTAGTGGTAGCCTTAACCCTATCCCTAAACTAACCCAAAACCTAGCCTTAATTTGAGTCCTAAACCTAGCTTTAACCCTATACTTAAACTTAACATTAACCCAAACACTAGCACTAATACTACCATAACCCTAGCCCTAAACTTAGGGCTAACCCTATCCATTACCTTAATGATAACCCTAATCCTTCTATTAACCCTAGGCCTAACCCTAACACTATATATTACACTAAACCAAAACTAAACCCTAAACTTAATCCTGTCATTTCCTAACCCTAAATCTAACACTAATTTGAGCCCTGTACCCTTAACCCAAACCCTAATCCTGACCCTGATTCTAAAAATAACCCTAGATCTAAACCTGACCCTAACCAAAAACCTAACCCTTACAATGGACCAAGCCATAAATCTAACACTAAATATATCCCTAACTGTAACCCTAGAACTGACATTAGCCATTGACCTAATACTATCCCTAACCTTAAAACAAATCCTAGTCCTCATCGTAGCCCTAAACATAGCCTTAATCATAACCCTAACCCTAATCCTAGTTCTAACCCTAATACTAGCCTTTGCCCTTGCCCTAAACCCAGCTATAACCACATCCTTACCCTAAACTGAACCCAAATTCTAACCCTAACCCTAACCCTAATGGTAACCCTTGCCTTATTCTTAGCCCTAGCACTAACCCTAGATCAAAACCTAACTCTAAATCTAACCCTAACTCAATGTCTAAGCCTATTCCTAAAACTAGCCATAACCCTAGCCCTAACATAACCCTAGCTGTAATTTAGCCCTATGCCTAAACCTAAACCTAACCCTAACCCTAGCCCTAAGACTAACTCTAATTCTCACACTAGCCCTATCACTCGTTCTATTCTTGTCCCTTAATGTAACCCTAACCCTTGCCCTATCCTTATCCTTAGCACTAACCTCAGGCAAAACATAACTAAATCTAGCCCTAAACCGAAGCCTAAGCCTAACTCTAACACTAGCCCAAACCATAACACTAATCATAAAATGAGCTCTAACGCTAGCCCTAGCCCTAAAACAAAACCAAGCCAGAGCTCTAACCCTAACCATTAACCTATCCAAACCCTAACCTTATAACTAGACCTAACCCTAGCTCTAATTCGAGTTGGAAGCCAAACCCTAAAACAAACCCTGAACCTGACACTGACCCTACACTTCTAGCTCCAAACATCACCCTAACCCTAAATTAAACCTAACACTAAACCTAGCACTAAAACCCTAAAACTAGCCCTTATCGTAAACCCAGGACTTACATTAGCTGTAACCCTAAACCTCGCCCTAAAATAACCCAAAACCTAGGCCTAACCCTAACTTTAAACCGTAACCTAACCTTATAAAAAGTCCTAATTGTAACCATAACTTTATCCTTAAACTGATCTCTAACTTGATCCATTAATATAACCATAACCCTAACCATAATGATAACCCAGGCATAAACCTAACCCTATCCCAAATCCTAACCATTTCATTACCCTAAACTTAACATGAATCCTAAACATAACCCTATCATTACCCTAACCCTAATTCTAAAATTCATTCAAGTCCAAACTTGAAACCTTAACCTATCCCAAACCCTAACCCAGACCTTGACCCTAATAATACCCCTAGCTCTAAATTTGACCGTAAACCAACACCTATCCCTTAGCCTAGATGTAGCCATAAACCTAATCCTAAAACTATCTTTAACCATAATTCTGGACCTAAAATTAGCCCTAGCCCTAATCCTAGCCCTAATTCTAAAAACACACCTAGCCCTCATCCTAGCCCTAAAATTAGCCTTAATCATAACCCTATCTCTAGCCCTACACATAACCCTAATTCTAACCCTCACCCTACCTCTAAATCTACCTATAATGTCATCTCTTAAGCTAAATTTAAACCTAACCCTAACCATAAACCTAGGCTTAAACACAAAACCTAGTCCTAATCCTAGCCCTAATTTAGCTCTATCTATAACCGTATCCTAGCCCTAAGACTAACTTTAACTCTTGCCTTAGACCTAGCCCTATCCCTAGTTCTATCCCTATCTGCTACTGTAAACCTAACATTAACCCTAACACTTGCCCTCAAGTTAGTCCCAGCCCTAACCGTAACTCTAAATCTAACCTTAAACCTAAGCCTAAGCCTAACACTAACACTAGCCCTAACCCTAATCCTAGCAGTAAACCGAAACCTAGCAATACCCCTAACACTAAACCTTAACTTAAACCAAACACTAACACTTCACCTAGACGTAAACCTAGACTTAATTCGAGTCCTAAGCCTCACCTTAAAACTAATCCTGACCCTGACTCATATCCTAACATTCACCCTAGTTCTAAACACTGCCCTAAACTCAAACCAAACACTAACATTAACAATAGCCCTAATTTGACTCTTAAAGCTAACCCTAAAACTAACCCTGACCCTGACTCCTATCCTAACAAGAACCATAGCTATAAATATCACCCTAACCTTAACCTAACCCTATAACTCAAACTATCCAGAACCCTAACCCTAAAACTAACTCTAATGGTAACCCTAGTTCTTACATTAGCCATTGCCCTAATCATAGCCCTAAATCTAAAACAAAACTAGCACTAAACCAAGCCCTAAACCTAGCTTTAACTCTAACTCTAACCCTAACCATAGCCCTAACCCTAGATCTAAATCAATCCCTTACCCTAAGTAAAACCCTAAACCTAAGAGTAACCCTAGACCTATCCATAGTCCTCAGACTAACCAAAACCCTAACCCTATTAATAGTCCTAACTCCAACCTTCATTTTAGTTCTAACACTATCCCAAACGCTAACCCTAACCCTGACCCTTATTCTGACCCCAGAACTAAACCTAGGTCTAACCCTAACCCCAACCCTAACCCAAAATTTACCATAAGTATATCCCTAGACCTAACTCTGAACTTAACTCTCAGCCTAGCCGTAATCATACCTTAGAAACTAACCCTTACTCTAAACATAACCCTAATCCTAATCCTAGTTCTAACCCTCACCTTAACCTTACCACAAGACCTAATCCTAACCATAAACCCAGCCCTAAACTTAACTCTAACTGTATCCATTATCCTAAAAATAACCCTTAAAATAATGCTAACTCTAGACTTAACCGTAACACAATCGCTTTCCCCAAACCTATCAATTACCCAAAAGCTACCCTGAACCCTAAACCTAAACCAATCATTATGGTAACCATAACCCTAATGCTAATTCGAGCCCTAACTTAACCTCAAACCTAAACCAAACCCCAAAACTGACTGTGACCCTAATAATTCTGCTAGCTATAACCTGACTCTTACCCTACCTAACCCTTACACTAGACCTAGCCATAAGCCTAACCCTAAAATTATTCCTAACCTTAACCCTAGACCTGATATTATCCCTAGCCTTAATCCTAGCCCTAACCCTAACACAAACCCTAGCCCTTATCTAGCCCTGAACATACCCTTAATTTTATCCATAACCCACACCCTAGCACTAATCTTAGCCCTGATTTAGCCCTATCCCTAACCCTAACCCTAACTCTAGCCCAAAGATTAACTCTCTCACCCTAACCCTAACCCTAGTTCTAACTCTATCCCTTACTAGAACACTAATCATAGCCCTATCCCTTGGTGTAACCCTAGCCCTATTCATAGCCCTGGTCATAACCCTAGATCTAACCCCAACTCTAAATCTCACCCGAACCCTATACCTAAACCTAAACCAAACACTAGCCCTAATGCTAAAGCTAATCCTAAAACTAGCTCTAACCCTAGCTCTAGCCCTGAAACAAACTGAGTCATAGCCATAACCCTAACCCTTAACCTAAACCAAACCCTAACCCTACACCTAGCCCTAACCATATCCCTAATTCTAGTCCTAACAACAACCCAAAAACTAACCCTGTCCCTGACTCTGACACTAACACTAATCCTGGCTCTAAACATCATCATCACCAAAAACCTAAACCTAACACTAGACCTAGCCCTAACTCTAACCCTATTACTAGCACTAATCATAACCCTACTTCATACATTAGTCACAGCCTTAACCCTAGCCCTAACCTAATCCAAAACCTAGCCTTAATCCAAGTCCTAACACAAAACTAGCCCTAATCCTATACATAACCCTAGCCCTAACCTTAGGTCTAAACCTATCCATTACCCTAACAATAACCCTAACCTTAAGATAACCCCAGGCCTAACCGTAACCCTATCCATTACACTAAACCAAACCTAAATCCGAAAACTAACCCTGTCATTACCCTAAACCTAAACCCTAAACTAACCCAAACCCTAACCCTGACCCTGACGCTAAAAATAACCCTAGATATAAACCTGAATCTTACCCTAAACCTAATCCTTACACTGGAAGAAGTCATAAACCTAACACTAAATCTAGCCCTAACTATAACCCTAGACCTGACATTAGCCCTAGCCCTAATACTACCCAAACGCTAACACAAACCCTAAACCTTATCCTAGCTATAAACTTAGCCTTAATCATAACCCTAACCCTAACTCTAGCTCTAACCCTAATACTACCCCTTGCCTTAGCCCTAAACCTAGCCAAAACCACATCCCTTACGCTAAACATAACCATAACTCTAACCCTAACCCTTGCTGTTACAATTGCCCTATCCTTAGCCTTAGCTTTAACACTAGATTGAAAACTAACTTTAAATCTAACCCTATCTCGATGCCTAAGCCTAAAACTAGCCCTAACCCTGATACTAATTCTAAAACTAGCTCTAACCCTAGCCCTAACTATAACCCTAGACATAATTTAGCCCTATCCCTAACCCTAACCTTAGCCCTAAGAATAACTCTAACTCTCACACTGACCCTATCATTCGTTCTAATCCTCTCCCTTCCCATAAACCTAACCCTATGCCAAATCATAGTCCTAGCCCTTGCCCTATCCTTAGCCCTAGCACTAACCTTAGATAGAAACCTAACTCTTAATTTAACCCTAAACCAAAGCCTAAGCCTAATTCTAAGACTAGCTCTAACCCTAACAGTAATCCTAAAATTTGTCCTAACCCTAACCCTAGCCCTAAAACTAAACTGAGCCAAAGCTCTAACCCTAATCCTTAACTTAAACCAAGCCCTAACCCTACACCTAGCCCTAACCCCTGCCTTAATTTGAGTCTTAAGCCAAACCCTAAAACTAACCCTGACCCTTACTCTGACCATAACACTAACCCGAGGTCTAAACACCACCCTAATCCTAAACATAAACCTAATGATAAACCTAACCCTAAAACACTAAAATTAGCCATAATCATAACCCTAGTACTTACATTAGCTGTAGCCCTAACCCTAGCACTAACTTAAACCAAACCTAGCCTTAATCATAACCATGACCCTATCCCTGAACTGATTTCTAACTCTATCCATTACCATAACCCTAACCTTAATCCTAATGCTAATTTGATTCCTAACTTTAAGTCTTAACCTATCAAAAACCCTAACCCAGACTTGACCCTAATAATACCCCTAGCTCTAAACCTGACACTAACCCTAAACCTAACCCCTATACAAGTTGTACCCATAATCCTAACCCTAAAACAATCTTTAACCATAATTCTGGACCTGAAATTAGCTCTAGCACTTATCCTAGCCCTAACCCTAAAAAAATACCCTAGCCATCATCCTAGCCCTAAACCTAGCCTTTATCATAACCCTAACCCTAACCACAGTCCTAATCCTAATTATAACCCTCACCCTACCTCTAAACATAGCTATAAAGCCATCCCTTACCCCAAACTTTGCCCTAACTCTAAACCTAAACTCTAAACTCTAACTCTAAACCCTAACCCTAACCCTAATTCTAACCCTAGGCTAAAAATAACACTACACCTAGCCCTAATCCTAGCCCTAATTGAGCCCTATCTCTAACCATAACCCTAACCCTAGCCCTAAGACTAACTCTCGCCCTAGCCCTATTCTTAGTTCTAACCCTATCCTTTACCATAACCCTAAACCTAGCCATAACTCTTGTCCTATCCTTAGGTCTATCCCTAGCCCTAGATCTAAACCTATTTCCACATTTAACCCTAACCCAGTCACTAAGCCTAAGCCTAACACTAACTCTAGCCCTAATCCCAACCCTAGGACTAAAACAAAACCGAGTATTAGCCCTAACCCTAAAACTTAACTTAAAACAAACCATAACACTACTAGTAGACCTAATCCTAGGCCTAATTCGAGTCCTAACCCTAACCTTAAAACCAACCCTGATCTTGACTCATATCCTCACACTAACCCTAGCTCTAAACACCACCCTCAGCTTAAACCGAACCCTAACAGTAACCCTATACCTAATTCAAGTCCTAACTATAACCCTAACACTACACCTGACCCTGACTCCTATCCTAACATGAAACCTAGCTATAAATATCAACCTAACCTTAAACCTAACCCTAACACTAAACCTAACTCATACCCTAACACTAAAACTAACCCTAATGGTAACCCTAGTTCTTACATTATCCATTGTCCTAACCCTAGCCCTAACCCTAACACAGAACCTAACTCTAACCCTTGCCCTAAACCTAGGCCAAATCCAAAGCCTAGTGCTAATCCTAGCCTTTATTTAATCCTATCCTAACCCTAAACCTAGCCATAAGACTAACTCTAACTTTTGCTCTAGCCCTAGTCCTAGTTCTATACTTAGCCTTAATCCTAACCCTTAATCTAAGCCTAAGTCTAAATCTAAACCCAACTCGAAATTTAACTGTAACAATAAGCCTAAACCAAACCCTAACACTACCCTAACCATAATGCTAATCCTAAAACTGGCCGTATCCCTATCCCTAGCCATATACCAAAACCAAGCCATAGCCCTAATCCTAACCCTTAACCTAAATCAAATGCTAACCCTACAACTAACCCAAAAATAACTCTAAAACTAACCCTGACCCTGACACTGACCCTAACACTAATCCTAGCTCTAAAAATCACCCTAACATAAATTAACCCTAACACTATATCTAGCCTTAACCTAACCCTAAAATTAGCCTTAATCAAAACCTAGTTCATACATTAGTCATTGTCCTAACCATAGCCCTAACCCTAACACAAATTCTACCCCTAATCCAAGCCCTAACCCTAGGTTTAACCCTAATAGCCCTAACTCTAACCCTAACACTAGCCCTAAACCTAACTCTAACCCTATTACTTACCCTAAGCCAAACCCTAACCCAAAGGCTAACCCTAGTTCTAATCCTAATTCTTAGCCTAACTTAAACTCTAACTATATTACTAGTCTTAACCCTAGTCCTCATTCTACCTCTAAACCTAACCCTGACCCTCATCTGACCCTAACAGTAACCCTAGGTCTAAACCTGACCCTAAACCTAAACCAAATCCTAACACTAGCCCTACTGGTAACCTTAAACCTATAATTAATCCTAACACTAGACCTAGACCCAAAGCTAATCCTAAATATAGCTATAACTCTAGCCCTAGACCTAAACAAAAACCTAGCATTAGCCCTACAATAACTCTTAACATAAACCAAACACTTACCCTACCCCTAGACCGAAACCTAGGGCTAATTCTGGCTCTAACCCTAACCCTAACCCTATCCCCAAAACTGACCCCACCCATTCTCTTAAACTTAACATCAATGCTAATTCTAAATCGAGCCCAACCCCTTGGTCTAACCCCAACATTAACCCTAGACTTAATACTAATAATTTAGCCCTAACCCTAACACTAAACCTATCCCTAATCCTAGGCCTAATTTAGCCCTAAACCTAACCCTAATTCTAGCCTTAATCCTAGCCCTAATTTACCCTATCCCTTACACTAACCCTAGCCCTAATCCTAGCCCTAATTTAGCCCTAACCTTAGCCCGAATCCTAGTCCTAATTTAGCCCTAAACCTAACCCTAATGCTAACCCTAAGATTACTACTAAGACTAACTCTAATGCTCACCCTAGCTGTATCCCTAGTTCTAATCATATTAGTTACCATAACCCTAACCCTTGTCCTAACCCTAGCTCTAACCATAGATCTAACCCTAATTGTAAATCTGACCCTAACTTTAAGCCTAAACCTCAACCTAACACTAGCCCTAACGCTGATGCTAACCTATAATATAGCCATAACTGTAGCCCTAGCCCTAACACAAAACCAAATTATATCCCTAACCCTTAATCTAAACCAAACCCTAACCATACACCTAGTACTTACTTTAGCCCTAAATTGAGCTCTAACCCTAACCCTAAATCTAACCCTGACTCTGACACTGACCCTAATAATAATCCTTGCTGTAAACATCACCCTAACCCTAAACCTAACTGTAACACTAGACCTAGCTCTAACGCTAATCCTACAAATAGCACTAATTGTAACACTCTTTCATACGTTAGAAATAGCCCTAACCCTAGCCCAATCTAAACCCCAAACCAAGCCCTAATCCTAACCTTAACCATAGCTTTAACCCAAACACTAAACCTAACCGTAACCCAGAACCTAGCCCTAAACCTTACCCTAACATTAGCCAGAATTTAACCATAACCCTAGCCCTATCACTAGCTCTAACCCTATCCATTACCCTAACTATAACCATATCTCTAATTGTAACCCTAGGCCTAACCCTAAACTTATCCTTAACCCTAACCTATTTCATTCACCTAAAACAAACCTGAACCCTAAACCTATCCCTATCATTATCGTCACCCTAAACCTAATGCTAATTTGAGCCCTAACCCTAAACCTTAAACTAACCCAAACCCTAACTCTGAAGCTTCCTATGATAATATACCTAGCTATAACATTGACCCTAGCCCAAAACCTAATCTTTATACTAGATCTAGCCATAAACCTATCCCTACACTTAGACCTAACTCTAGTGATAATTCTGGGTTTAACCCTAACCCTAACTAAAACCTGAACAGTAAGCCTGACCCTAAAACTAACCCTAGCTCTAAACATGACACTAAATGTAACTCTAACCCTAACACTTGACCTAGCCGTAACACTTACCCAAAAAGTAGCCCTAATCATAACCCTGGTTTTATATTAGTTGTAGGCCTAACACTAGTCCCAACCTAACCAAAAACCTGGTCCAATCTGAGTGCTAAACCTATATTTGACCCTAAAACTAGCCCTAACCCACACCCTAACCCTAGCTCTAATCCTAGCTCTTACCCTATCTATTACCTTAAGCCAAACCCTAAACATAACACTAACCCTCGTCCTAACCCTAATCCATAGAATAACACAAATCCTAACCATAATATTAGTCCTAACTCTAACCTTCATTCTAGCTTTAAACCTAACCCAAACCGAAACCCTAACCCTGACACTTATTATAACCCTAACACTAAACGTAGGTCTAAACTTGACACTAACCTGAGACTGAACCCTAACATTAGCCCTACTGGTAATCCTATACTTAAACATAAACCTAAAAATATCACTAGACTTAAACCTAATCCTAAATCTAGCCATATTTCAAGCCCTAGACTTGAACAACAACCCAGCCTTAGCCCTAAAAATAACCTTTAACCTAACCCAAACAGTAACCCTACCCCTAGACCTAACCCTAGTCCTAATTTTGGCACTAATCCCAAAATTAACTCTAACCTGAACACTGGCCCTGACCCTAACATAATCCTAGCTCCAAAGCTCACCCTAACACAAAACCTAATAATAACACTACACCTAGCCATAACCCTAACCCTAAAACTAGCCCCAATCATATCCCTAGCTCTTACATTACCCATGACCCTAACCCTAGGCCTAAACTAACACAAAATCTAGCTCTAATCCTAGGCGTGAACATAGCCCTAAGCATAACCCTAATTCTACACATAAACCTAACCCTAACACTAGCCCTAACCCTAACACTAATCTGAAAAGAAGCCCTAACCATAGGCTTATCCGTAAAACAAAATTGAACCATAACACTAACACTAAATTTTTATCTAAGCCAAACCCTAACCTTACCTGTAGCCCTAAGCCTAGGCCTAATTCGAGTCCTAATCTTAACCCTAAAACTACCCCTGAACCTGTCTCTGACATTAACACTAACACTACCTCTAAACATCACCCTAAACCTAAAACTTACCCTAACACTTGACATAGTCCTAACCCTAATTCTAAAATTAGTTCTAATCATAATCCTAGATCATACACAGCCATAATCTTAAAACTAATGCTAACCAAAACCTAGCACAACTCTGATACCTAACCCTAGGTTTCACCATAACCCTAACCCTAACACTAGCCCTAACCCTAACCTGAACCCTAGCTTTAACCTAGCTCTAACCTTATCCTTTACTCTAGCCAAATCCCAACCCTAATGCTAACCCTAGTCCTAAAACTAATCCTTAGTCTAACTCAAACCCTAACTAGCCCTCATTCTTGTTATAACCATAACCCAAATCCTAACCCTAACCCTGACCCTTATTCTGACCCTGAACCTAAGCCAAACCCTAACACTAGCCCTACCCATAACCCTATATTTAAACCTAACCCTAAAACTAGCCTTAGATTAAACCTAATCCTAAATCTAGACATATCTTTAACCAAGACCTAAACAAAAACCTAGACCTAGCTCTAATGATAACCTTAACCTAAGCCAAACATTAACCTTACCTCTAGACCTAACCAATCCTAATTCTGGCTCTAGCCCTAACCCTAACCATAATCCAAACACAGACCCTGACACTAACAATAACCCTAGCTTTAAAACTGACCCTAACCGAAACCTAAACCTAACAATAGACCTAGCCATAACTGTAAACATAACCCTTACATTACCATAGCACTAAAAGTAGCTCTAAACCTAACACAAAACCTAGCCCTAATCCTAGGCCTAAATCTAGACCAAAGTATAACCCTAAACCTAACCGAACCTTATCCCTTATCCTAAGCCTAACCCTCACGCTAACCCTAATACTAGCCTTAGACCTAACCCTAGATAAAACCCAAAACCGAACCATAAAAATAACCCTATCCCTATCCCTAAACCTAATCCTAATCCTAGACCTAATCATAATGTTAACACTATCCCTAATACTATCTCTAAAATTATCCATTACCCTAAACTGAACCTTAACCCTAATGATAACCCTAGCTCTAATCCTAATTGTAAACCTAATACTAGACATAACCCTAAACCTAACCCTCATAGTAGCCTTAATCCTAGATAAAACCCTAACCCTTACTCTAACACTAACCCTAGCCCAAACCCTAACACTAACCATAAACTTAAAACTACCCCTTTCTCTAGTCTGAAATCTAACCCTACCCATTACCCTAATTCTAATGATAATCTTAGCCCTCACCCTAACACTAACCCTAAACCTAAAACTACACCTAATCCTAACCTAACATCTAACTCTATCCATTAACCTATCTCTAAAGATAACCTTAGCCCTAACCCTAACACTAATTCTAACCTTAACCATAAATCTAACCCTAGACATAATCCTAAACCTAACCCTCACCCTAGCTCTAACCCTAGCTCAAAACATAACCTGTACCCTAAACCTAACCCAAACCCTAACCCTAGCCCTAGCCCTAACCCTAACTCTAACTCTATCCCTAATCCTATCCAAAAGCCTAAGCCTAACCCCAGCTCTAATGCTATTCATTACCCTAATAACCCTAATCCAAATGCTAACACTAGGCCTAACCCTAACCCTATCACTAACCCTAACCCTACCAATTACCCTAATCTTAACCAGAATCCTAAACCTAACCCTATCAATTAACCTAACCCTAATTCTTACCCTAATGCTAATTTGAGCCGTAATCCTAATAATTAACCTAACACAAAACTGAATCCTGACCCTGACCCTAAAAATACACCTTACCCTTAACCTGGCCCTTACCCTAAACCTAATATTAGACCTAGCCATGAAACTAACCATATAACTATCTGTAGCTGTAACCCTAAACCTGACATTATCACTATCTCTAAAACTTGCCCTAACCCTAACACAAAACCTAGCCCTCATCCAAACCCCAAATCTAACTTTAATCCTAACACAACCATAACCCTAGGCCTAACCCTAACCCTTTTGCTAAGTCTAACCCTATCAATTACCCTACACCTAACATGAACCCTAAACTTAAACCTATCATTACCCTAACCAAACCCTAATGCTAATTCAAGCTCTAAACCTAAACCCTAACCTAAACCAAACCCGAAACCTAATTCTACCTGTAATAATACCCCTAGCTCTAAACTTGACCCTTACACTAAAATTAACCCTTACACTACACCTAGCCATAAATCTAACCCTCAATCTATCCCTAATGTAAGTATAGACCGGACACTAGCCCTAGCCCTAATTCCTGCCATAACCCTAAAACAAACCTTAGCCCTCATCCTAGCCCTAAACATAGCCTTATTATTAAACCAAACCATAACCCTAGCCCTAATCGAAATTCTAACCTTCGACCTAGCTCTAACTCCATCCCTTCCTCTAAATCTAAACCTATCCCCAAACCTAAACCTAAGTCTAAAACTAGGCCTAACCCTACTACTAATGCTAGACCTAATCCTAGCCCTAATTTCCTCCTAAACCCAACCTAACCCTAGCCCTAAGACTAACTCTAACTCTCGCCCTAGTTGTATTTCTAGTGCTAATCCTATCCCTTACCATATTCCTATCACTTGCCTTTACATTAGCCCTAACCCTAGCTCTAGCCCTAATCCTACATCTAAGCCTAACTATAAATCTAACCCTAACCCTAAGCTAAACCTCTCACTAACACAAGCCAAAATACTAATGGTAATCCAAAAACTAGCCCTAACCTAGCCCTAGCCCTACAAAACAACCAAGCCATAGCCCTAACGCTAACCTTTAACATATAACAAACCCTAAGCCTACAACTAGCCCTAAACTTACCTCTAATTCTAGTCTTATCCCTAACCCTAAATCAAACCCTGACCCAGACCCTGACCCTAACAGTACCCCTAGCTCTAAACGTCACTCAAAACCTAAACCTATACCTAACCCTAGACCTAGCCCTAACCTAACCCTAAAACTAGTTCTAATTGTAACCTTAGTTCTTACATTAGCTGAAGCCCTAAATCTAGCCCTAACCTTAATCTAACCCAAAACCTATCCCTAATTGGACCCCTAACACTAACATTAACCCTAAGCATAACCCTAATTCTAGCCTTAACGCTTACCCTAAACCTAACCCTAAACCTAACCCTTGCCATTACCCAAAACCTAACCCTAACCATAGACTTAATCCTAACCATAAACCTAGCCCTAACCCCAGCTGTAACCTTATCCATTACCCTAATCCTAATTCTAACCCTAATGATAACCCTAGCATAACCCTAAACCTATTCCTAACACTAAACCTATACATTACCCTAAACATAACCTGAACCCTAAACCTAACCATATCCATAAACCTAATCCTAACACTAATAATCTTTACCCTAAAATTATCTCTAACCATAACCCTAGACCTGACATTAGCCCTAGCCCTAATGAAGCTCTAACACTAGAACAAAATCTAGTCCTAATCCTAGCCCTAATCTTAGCCTTAATCCTAAACCTAACCCTAACTAACCATAGACCTAAGCCTAATTTTAACCCTCACCCTAGTTCTAAACCTAGCTATAATATCATAACTAACCATAAGCATAACCATAATCCTAGCCATAAACCTAGGCTCAGCCTTAATTCTAATCCTAGCTATAATCCTAGCCCCAATTAAGCCATAATTCTAACCCTATATCTAAACCTAACACTAAGACTAACTCTAACTCTCGCCCTAGCCCTATCCCTAGTTCTTACCCTATCCTTTATGATAATCCCATCCCTAGACCTAACCATAGCCCTAACCTTCACTGAAACCCTAAACCTAGATCTAACCATACCTCTAAATATAACCCTAAACCTAAGCCTAAACCACACCCTAACACTAGCTCTAAACCTAATGCTAATTTGAAAATTAGCCCTAACCCTGCCCTAGCCTCAAGAAAAACTAAGCCATAGCACTGACTCTAAACCTTAACCTAAACCAAACCCTAACTGTAACCTTAAAACTAACCCTGACCCTGATTCATATCCTAATACTCACGCTAGCTCTAAACATGATGCTAACCTTAAACCAAACCCTAACAGTAAACCTAGCCCTAATTTGAGTCCTAAATCAAACCCTAAAGCTAAATCTGACCTGACTTTTATCCTGAAAATAACTCTAGTTCTAAGTATCAGCCTAACCGTAAATCTAACACTAATACTAGAAATACCCCTAACCCTAACTCTAAAGCTAACCCTAATTGTAACCCTGGTTCTTACTTTACCCATTGTCCTAACCCTAGCCCTAACACGAACACAAAAACTAGCCTGAATTGGAGCCCTAAACCTAGTTTTAACCCTAAACCTAACCCTAACCCTACCCCTAACACTAGGTTTAACCCTATCCCTAAACCTAAGAAAAACCATAACACTAATGGTAACCCTACACCTATCCCTAATCCTCAGGATAATGAAAACTCTCGCCATATTAATAGTCCTAACCCGAGCCCTCATTCTAGCTCGAACCTTATCCCAAACCTTAACCATAACCCTGACTCTTATTCTGACCATAACACTAACCTAGGTCTAAACCTGACTCTAACGCTAGACATAACCATAACACTAGCCCTACCAGTAAACTTATACCTAAACCAGACACTATCACTAGCTCTAGGCCTAAACCTAATCCTAAATCTAACGTTAACTCTAGCTCTAGACCTAAACAAAAACCTAGGCTTAGCCCTAACAATAACCCTTAACTTAACGCAATGACTAACCCTCCCCTAGACATAAACCTAGTCCTAATTTTAGGTTTAACCTTAACCCTAACTCTAAACTGAACACTGACCTGCCTTTAACACTAAATCTACCTATAAACCTGACCCTAACCAAAAACCTAAACCTAACACTAGACATAGCCATAACCCTAACCCTACAGCTAGCCCTAATCATCATCCTAGCTGTTACATTACCCATAGCTCTAACTCTATGCCTTAACCGAACACAAAACCTAGAGTGAATTTTAGGCCTAAATCTAGACCTGAGTGTAACCCCAACCCTAACCGTAGCCCTAACCCTAAACTTAACCCTAGCGCTAAACCTAGCTCTAAACCTACATCTTACCTAAACCTACACGTAAATATATTGATAACCCTAGCCTTAACCCTAAACATAACCCTAACGCTAACCTGAAAACTAACAATAGACCTAACCCTAAAAGTAACACTCGCCATAGCCCTAACCCTAGATCACAACCTAACCCGTACCATAAACCTAAACATAACCGTAGCCTTAACATTAATCTTAAAACTAAATCTAACCCTAAACCTAAACCTAAACCTATATCTAACCATAATCCATTACCCTAACCCTTATCCTAACCCTAATGTTAACCCTAACCCTAAACTTAACTCTAACCCTAAAACTACAATAATCCTGTCCCAGACCTTAGGCTGAACCTAATCCTCAACCTAGCCCTAGCACTAACACTAGCTCAAACCCTAGCCGTTACACTAAACATAACCCTAGCCCAAACCCTAACCCCAATCATAGCCCTAATCCTAACTGTAACCATAGTCCAAACTCTAGCTCTAACTCTAACCATTACCCTAATCATAACCCTAAACCTAATGCTAAACCTAGCCCTAACCATAACCCTAAACCTAACTCTATCCCTAGCCCTGATTCTAACCTGAAGCCTCAAACTAACCCTAACACTTACTCAATCCCTGACCCTTACCCTTAACCTAACCATAAGAAACTGATGAGCCTAACCCTAACCCTAACCCTAACCCTATCCCCAGCCCTAATCCTAAACTTAAAACTAGACTTAACCTTTGCTCTAACCCCTTCAATTACGCTGAACCTAACCATAAACCTCATGACAACCTTAGCCCTAACCATAAACCTACTCTAACCCTAACTGTAAATCTAACCCTAGACCTCACCATAAACCTAAACCTTGTCCTAGTCCTAACCCTAGCTCAAACCCTAACAATTATGGTAAACTTAACACTAACCCTAGTCCTAAATCTAAACCTAAACCTAACCCCCCACAACCCGACCATTACCTAAACCTGTCCATTACCTTAACCTTAAGGATAATCTTAATCCTAACCCTAGACCTAATCCTAAACCTAACCATATCCTTAGCACTAACCCTAGCTCAAACCTTAACCCATACCCTAAAACTAACCCTAGCCTAAACCCTAACCCTAACCCTAAATCTAGCCCAAATCCTAAACATAACCCTAGCCCTAATCCTAGCTCTAACTCTATCCATTACCCTAATGATAACCATAAATCTAATGCTAACCCAGGCCTAACCCTAATCCTATCCATTACCCTAAACGTAATCTGAGCCCCAAAACTAACCTGAAGCCTAAACCTAACCTTATCAATGATCCTAACTCTAACTCAAACCTAATGCTAATTTGAGCCATAACCCTTAACCTCAATCTAACCCAAACCCAAAACTGACCTGACTATTATAATACCCCTAGCTCTCACCTTGAAACTCACCCTAAACCTAACTCTGACACTAAACGTAGCCATAAATCTTACCCAAAAACTATTTCTAACCATAACCCTAGACCTGATATTAGCCCTAGCTCTAATTCTTGCCATAACCCTAACACAAACGCTAGCCCTCATCCTAGCCATAAAACCTAGCCTTGATCCTAACGTGAACCCTAACTCTAGCCCTATTCCTAATTTTTTCTCTCGCCCTAGTTCTGAACCTTGCTATAACCCTATCCATTCCCCCAAATCTAACCCTAACTCTAACTCTAGACTTAACCCTTACACTAATCCTAGACCTGATCCTAGCCCTAATTTAGCCCTAACCCTACCACTAGCACTAAGACTAATTCTCTCACCCTAGCCCTATTCCTAGATCTAACCCTATTCCTTACCATAACCCTAACATGTGCCCTAACCTTAGCCCTAACACTAGCCCTAGCCCTAATGCTAGAACTAATCATAACTCTAAGTACAACCTTAACCCTGAGCCTAAACCTCACACTAACACTAGCCCTAGCACTAACACTAATCCTAAAACTAGCCCTAATCTAGTTCAAGCCCTAAAACAAAACAGAGCCATAGCCCTAACCCTAACCCTTAACTTAAACCAAAACCTAACCATACACCTAGCCATAACATCAGCCCTAATTCCAGTCCTAACCTAACCCTAAATCTAACCTTGAGCATGACTCTGACCTTACACTAACCCTAGCTCTAACATCACCCTAAAAGTATACCTAACCCTAAAACTAGAACTAGCCCTAACAGTAACCCTAACAGTAGCCCTAATCATAACTGTAGTTCTTACATTAGCCTTAGCCCTTATCCTACCCCTAACCTAACGGAAAACCTAGCCCTAAACTGAGCCCTACACCTCATTTTAACCCTAACCCTAACCTTAACCCTAATCATTACCCTAAAATTAAGCCTAACCCTAAAAATGGCCCTAAGCCTAAACCTAACCCTAGACTTAATCCTAACCATAATCCTAGCCCTAACTCTAGCTCTAATCCTATCCATTATCCTAAACATAACCCTAATCCTAATGCGAAACCCAGCCCTAAACTTAACCCTCATCCTGAACCTAGACCTGACACTAACCCTAACCATCACCCTAGCCCTAACCATAGCTCAAACCCTAACACTTAGCATAAACCTAACCCTAACACTAACACTAGACCTAACCTTAACACTAACACTAGCCCTAATCCTAACTATAACCTTAGCCCTAATTTATCCATTACCCTAAACCTAAGCCTAACACAAACATAGCTCTAAATATAGTTCTAACCCCACCCATTACCCTAGCCATAACTATAAATGTCATGATAACACTAGCCCTAACCCTAAAACTATTCTCACCCTAACTCTAAACTTAACCCTTGTCCTAACTCTAAACCTACACTAACCGTAATTGTAAACCTAACCCTAGATGTAACCATAAACCTAGCCCTTGCCGTAGTCCTAATACTAGCTCAAACCCTAACAGTTATGCTAAACCTAACACTAACCATTGTCCTAAACCTAAATGTAACCCTATCCATTTAGGCTTAACCCTAAACCTATCGCTAACACTTACCTTATTTTTACCTAAACCTAACCTGAACACTAAACCTAACCTTATCAATTACTCTAACCCTAACCCTAACCCTATTGCTAATTTGAGCACTAAAACTAAACCAAAACTTAACCCAAACTCTGAACAAGACACTGACTCTAATAACATACCTAGCTATAAACCTGACCCTTATCCTAAACATAACCCTTACACTAGACCTACCCATAAAACTAACACTAACAGTATCCCTAACCATATCCCTAGCCCTGACATTAGCACTCTACCTAATTCTTGCCTTAAACCTAACACAAAGCAGAGCCCTCATCCTAGCCCTAACCCTAGCCCGAACCCTAATTTCAACCTTCACCCTAGTTCTGAACCTAGGTATAACCACATATTTCCCCCAAAACCAAACCAAAACACTATCACTAACATTAAACCTAGCCCTAAATCTATGCCTAATCCTAACACTAACCATAGTTCTAATCCTAGCCCTAATTTATTGCTAACTGTATCCCTAACTCTAACCTTAGCCCTAAGACTAACACTAACTCTAGCCCTAGACCTATTTCTAGTATCAACCTTATCTATTGCCTAACCCTAATACTAGCCCTAACCTTAGTCCTAAACCTAGCCATAATCCTAAACCTAGAACTAACCCTAACTCTAAATCTAACCCTAACTCTAAACCTAAATCTCACCCTAACACTAGCCCTAACCCTAATTCTAATTTGAAAAATTACCCTAACCCTAGCCATAGACCACAAACAAAATGAACTATAGCCCTAATCCTAACTCTTAACCTAAACCAAATCCTAATGCTACACCTAGTCCTAACTCTATCCCTACAACTAATACTGACCCTGACCCTAAAACTAACCCTATCTCTAAACATCAGCCTAACCCTAAACCTAACCCAAACACTAGACCTAGCCCTAATCATAACCCCAAAACTATCTCTAACTCTAAAGCTGGTTCTTACATTAGCCATAGACCTAACAATAACACAAAACCTAGTGCTAATCTGAGCCTCAACCCTAGCTTTAACCCTAACCCTAACACTAACACTAACCCAAACCCTAGATATAAACATATTCCTTACCCTAAGCCAAACTCTCACTCTAATGCTACCCTAGTTCTAACACTAACCCTTAGCTTACCCAAAACCCTAACTCAATTACTAGTCTTAACCCTAGCCCTAATTCTGTCTCTAACCCTAACCCGAAGCCTAAGCCTAACCCTTCCCTTATTCTGACCCTAACACAAACCCTAGGCAAAGCCTGACCTTAATACTAAACTGAACCCTAACACTAGCCAAACCTATAAACCTATACCTAAAACTAACCATAACACTAGCACTAGACCTAAACTTAATCCTAAATATAGCATAAGTCTAGCCCTAGTCCTAAACAAAAACCTAGCCCTAGCCCTAGCCCTAAAATAACCATTAACCTAAAGCAAAGACTAACCCTAGCCCTAGACTTAAACCTAGTTCTAATTCTGACTCTAACCAAAACCCAATGATAGCCTGAACAATGATGCTTATGCTAACACAAACCCAGGCTCTAAACCTTATCCTAACCAAAAAACTAAACCTAACACTAGACATATGTATAACCCTAACACAAAAAAATCTAGCCATAACCATAACCCTAGCTCTTACACTATCTATAGCCATAACACTAGCCATAAATCTCACACAAAAACCTAGCCCTAATACAAGCCCTAAACCTATACCTAAGCATAACATTAACCCTAACCCTAGCACAAACACTAAACCTAATACTTGCCCTAGATCTAAACCTAGCTCAAACTCTAACCCTTACTCCAAACATAACCCTACCTCTAACCCTAACTATAAACATCTATCCCTCATCCTAACTGAAACCATAGCCCAAATCCTAGCTCTACCTTTATCCATTACCTTAAACATAACCTTAAACCTAATGCTAACCCTAGCCCTAACCCTAACCATAACCCTAACTATAGCCCTGATTCTAACCATAACCCTTGCCCTAGACCTAACCCTAGCTCAAACCCTAACACTTACCCTAAACCTAACCCTAACACTAGCCCTGGATGTAACCCAAACCCTAGCCCTAATCCTAACCTTAACCTAAGCCCTAACACTAGCACTAAACCTATTCATTACTCTAAATATAAGCCTAAACCAAATACTAACCCTAGGCCTAACCCAAACCCTATCCCTAACACTAACCCTATATATTACTCTAAACCTAACCTGAACTGTAAACCTAACTTTATCCATTACTCTAACCCTAACCGTAACCTTAATGCTAATTTGAGCCTTAACCTTAAACCTTAACCCAAACCAACCCTTAACCCATACTCTGACCATAATAATAACCTAGCTCTATACCTGACCCCTATGCTAAACCTAACCCTTACACTAGACCTAGCCATAAACCTATCCCTAACTCTACCCCTAACCATAACCCTAGACCTGACATTAGCCCTAGCCCTTATCCTAGCCCTAACACTAACACAAACCCTAGCCCTCATCCTAGCCCTAAACCTAGACTTAATCATAAGCGAAATCCTCACCCTAGCCCTTTCCCTAAATATAACCCTCACCCTAGCACTGAACCTAGCTATATAACCCCATCCCTTCCCCTAAAAGTAACCCTAACCTTATCCCTAACAATACGCCTAACCCTAACACTAATCATAGCGCTAATCCTAGCCCTATTTGAACCATAACCTTAAGCCTTACCCCTACCCCTAGCCCTAAGACTAACTCTAACTCACACCCTAACCCTATTTCTATTTATAACTCTATTCATTACCGTAACCCTCACAATAGCCCTAACCTTAGCCCTAACCCTAGATCTAACCATAACTCTAAATGTAACCCTAATCTTAAGCCTAAACCTCCTTCTACAACTAGTTCTAACACTATTGCTAATCATAAAACTAGCCCTAATCCAAGCCCTAGCCCTAAAACAAAATTGAGCCATTGCTCTAACCAAATCTTAACCCATAACTAGCCATAACCCGAGCACTAGTTCGAGTCCTAGGCATATTTTTATACTAACTCTCACCCTGACTCATATTGAAACACAAACCCTAGCTCTAAATATCACCCTAACCCTAAAACTAATGCTAACATTAGACCTATCTTAACCCTAACACTAAAACTAATCCTAATCGTAACCCTAGTTCTTACATTGGCCTTAGCCAAACTCTAGCCCTAACTTTGAAACAACAATAGCCCTAATCCGAGCCCTAACACTAGATTTAACCCTAACCCTAAGCCTAAAACTAGCCCTAAACCTAACCCTAATCCTAGCCCTAACCCTAGCTCTAATCCTATCCATTACCCTAAGCCAAACCCTATTCATAATGCTAACTCTAGTCCTAATCTTAATCCTTAGCCAACCCCAAATAATAACCCCATTACTAGTCCTAACACTAGCCCTCATTCTAGATCTAACCCTAACCTAATACCTCACCCTAACCTTCACCCTTATTCTGACCCTAACACTAATTATAGGTCTAAATTTTACCCTAAACCGAAACCAAAACCTGAAACCAGCACTACCAGTAAACTTATACCTAAACCTAACCCTAACACTAGTCCTAGACCTAAACCTAATCCTAAATCTAGCTATTACTCTAGTCCTTGACCTAAAAAAAATAATCCTAGCCCTAACAATAACCCTTAACCTAAACCAAACACTAACCCTACCACTAGACCTAACCCTAGTCCTATTCTGGCTTTAACCCCAACCATAAATTTAACCTGAACACTGGCCCTGACACTAACATTAAACCTAGCTATAAACCTGACCTTAACCCAAAACCTAAACCTAACACTAGACCTAGCATTAAGCCTAAACCTAAAACTGGCTCTAATCAGAAGCCTAGATCTTACATTAAACATAGCACTAACCCTAGGCCTAAATGTAACACAAAACTTAAATAGCCCTAACCCTAATCGAGGCCTAAACCTACCCTAAGCATAACCCTCACCCTAACCTTAACCCCAGTACTAACCCTAACCCTAAAACTCACCTTAGTCCTAACCCTAACTCAAATACTAACCATTAGCCCAAACATGACCCTAGCACTATTCCTAACCATAACCTTAAACATAGCCCTAATCCTAAACTTAAACCTAAACCTAACACTAGCTCTAACCTGTAGGCATTAGCCTAACTCGAAACCTAACCCTAATAATAACACTATCCCTAATCCTAACTAAAACCCTAACCCAAACCATAAACCTATCCCTACACCTAACCCTAAACCTAAACCTTGCCATAGCCTTAACCCTAAATCAAACCCTAACTTTTACCTTAAAACCAACAGTAAACCTAGCCCTAAAACTAAACTTAAACCTAAACCTAACCTTAACCATAAAGCTAACCTTACATCTAACCCAATCTATTACCCTAAACCTAATGCTAACCCTAATGAACACTCTAGCCCTAACCCTAAACCTAACCCTGAGCATAACACTAAACCTAACCCTCGTCCTAGACCTAACCCTAGCACAAAACCTTACCTTTACCCTAAATGGAACTCTAAAACTACCCTAAGCTAGTGTTACTAGCCCTAACTCAAAACCTAACCTAACTCTAGCACTAATCCTAACCTAACCCTAGCCAAAATCATAGCTCTAACCCTATATATTATCCTTATGATAACCCTAATCCTAATGCTAACCCTAGGCATAACCATAACCCTTTGCCAACCCTAAATCTCTCCATTGCCCTCAACCTTCCCTGAAACCTAAACCTAACATAATCAATTACCCTAACCCTAACCCTAATGCTCATTTGAGCCCTATGCCTAAATCTCTACCTAAAACAAACCCTAACACCGATCCTGACCCTAAAAATACACCTAGCTCTAAACCTGACCTTACCGTAAGCTTAAAACTTACACTAGACCTAGACACAAACCTAACCCTAAATTTACCCGAAACTGTAACACTAGATCTGATAAGACCTAGCCCTAATTCTAAACCTAACCCTACAACTAACTCTAGGCCTCATCTTAGTCCTATACTTAGCCTTAATCATAACGTAACCCTAACCCTAGCCCTAACCCAAATTATAACCCTTACCCTACCTCTAAACCTAGCTATAACAACATACCTTACCCTAAAATTAACTATAACCCCAGCCCTAACACTAGGCCTAAGCTGAACACTAACCCTAGCCCTAATCCTAGCCCTAACTTAGCCCTATCCCTAAAACTAACCAAAACCCTAGGCCTAAGACTAACTCTAACTCTCACCCTAATCCTAGCCCTAACTTAGCCCTATCCCTAAAACTAACCAAAACCCTAGGCCTAAGACAAACTCTAACTCTCACCCTAGTCCTATCCCTAGTACTAACCCTATCTGTTACTGTAACCATAACCCTAGCCCTAATCCTGGCCCTATAGTTAGACCTAGCCCTAATCCTAGATTTAACGCTAAATCCAAATCTAAACCTAACCCAAAGCCTAAGCCTAACGCTAATACTAGCCCTAACCCTAATGCTAATCTTATAACTAGCCCAAACCCTAAACTTAGGTCTAAAACAAAACTGAGAAATAGCCCTAACACTAAACCTTAACTTAAACCAAACCCTAACACTACACCTAGACGTAACCCTAGCCCTAATTCGAGTCCTAACCCGAACCTTAAAACTTGCCCTGACCCTGACTCATATCCTAACACTGACACTAGCTCTAAAGACCACCCTAAACTTAAACCAAACCCTAAAAGTAACCCTAGCCCTAATTCAACTCATAACCCTAACCTTAAAGCAAACCCTGACCTGACTGATATCCTAACATTCACCCTGGCCCTAAACAAAGCCCTCACCTTAAAGCAAAAAGTAACCCTAGCCCTTATTTGAGTGCTAATCCTAACCATAAAACTAACCTTGATGCTTTCTCATATCCTAACAGTAACCCTAGCTCTAAATATTACCCTAACCTTAAACCTAAACCTAACACTAAACCTACTCCTAACTCTAACCCTAAAACTAACCCTAATTGTAACCCTGGCTCTTACATTAGCCAATGCCCAAATCTAGCCCTAACCCTAACACAAAAACTAGCTCTAATCCGAGCTCAAAATTTATATTTAACCCTAACCCTAACCCTAACTCTAGCATTAACACTAGCTCTAAGGCTATCCCTTAACCTAAGAAAAACCCTAAACCTAATGGTAACCCTAGACCTATCTCTAATCCTTAGGTTAACCACAACTCTAACCCTATTAAGAGTCTTAACCCTATCCCTCATTCTAGCTCTAACCCTATCCCAAACCCTAACGCTAACCCCGACCCTTATTCTGGCCGTAACACTAACCCTAGGTCTAAAACTGACCCTAACCCTAGACCAAACCCTAACACTAGCCCTGGACCTAAAGCAAATCCTAAATCTAGCCTTAACTCTCCCATAGACCTAAACATAAACCTAGCCCTAGCCCTAACAATGTTCCTTAAACTAACTCAAACACTAACCTAACCCTAGACCTAAACATATTCCTAATTCTGGCTGTAACCCTAACACTAACTCTAACCCAAACACCAACCCTGCTTTAGAGTAAAACTGTCTCTAAATCTGACCCTACCCAAAAATGTAAACCTAACACTATACCTAGCCATAATCCTAACCCTACAACTAGCCCTCAACATAACCCTAGCTCTTACATTACCCATAGCCCTAACCCTAGGCCTTAACCTAACACAAAACCTACAGCTTATCCTAAGCCTAAATCAAGCCTTAAGCATAAGCCTAACCCTAACCATAGCCCTAACCCTAACCTAACTGTTGCCTTAGTCCTAATCCTAGCTCAAAGCCTAGACATTATTCTAAACATAAACCTACACCTATCCCTCAATCTAACCCTAACACTAGTCCTAATCCTAACCTTAACCCTAGCCTTAAACCTAGCTCTAAACCTACCAATTACTCTAATCCTAAACCTAAACTTATTGATAATTCTAGGCTTAATGCCAAACCTAAACCTAACTGGAAAACTAACCTTAGACCTAACCCTTAAATCTCACACTTGCCATAGACCTAACCCTAGCTCAAACCCTAACCCTTATATAAACCTAAACATAACCATAGCCCTAACTCTAAGCCTAAACTTCAATCTAACGTTAAACATACCCTAAATCTACATATAATCATATACATTACCCTAACCTAACCCTATCCCTAATGATGTCACTAGCCCTAATCCTAACCCTAACCCTATGAGTACTATAATATTATCCCTAGAGGTAACCCTAAACCTAACCCTAACCCTTTTGCTAAACATAAACATAAGCCTAAACCTACTTTTAACCCTAACCCTAACCCTAATTCAATACCTATTCCTAACCATAAACCTAGCCCTAAACTTAGCTCTAATTGCATCCATTATACTAACCATAATCCTTATCTTAATGCAAACCCTAGGCCTAATCTTAACCTTATCACTAACCCTAACCCTATCAATTACCCTAAACCTAATGTAAACTCTAAACAAAACCCTATCAGTACATAACCCAAACCTTAGTGCTAACTCAAGCCCTAACCATAAACCCTAACCTCAAGCAAACTCTAACACTGACTCTGACCCTAATAAGTTTCCTAGCTCTAAGGCTGAATTTACGTTAAATCTAACACTTACACTAGATGTATCCATAACCCTGATCCTAAAACTATCCCCAACCGTAACCTTAGACCTGACTTTAGTCATAGCCCTAAATCTAGTCCTAAACCTAACAAAAACTCCAGCCCTTATCCTAGCCCTAAACCTAGCCTTAATCCTAACCCTAAACCTAACTTTAGACCTAATCCAAAAATTAATCCTAGCCCTAATCTTAGCACTAATTCAGTCCTATTCCTAACCCTAGCACTAACCCTAGCCCTAAGACTAAACTAACTCCCACACTAGCCCCATCATTAGTTCTAACCCTATCCCTTACTGGAAACCTAATCCTAGCCCTAACCCTAGCCCTAACCCTATCCCTATCATTAGCTCTAGCCCTAACCCAGATCTGATTTTAACTCTAAATCAAAACCTAAACCTAAGCCTAACCTTAAATCTAAATCTAATACTAGCCCTAAAACAAAACTGAGCCATAGCCTTAACCCTAAACCTTAACCTAAACCAAACCTTAACCCTAACCCTAACCTTAGCTCTAATTCTACTTTTAAGCTGAAAACTAGAACTAACACTGACCCTGACTCTGACCATAATACTAACCCTAGTCTAAACATCACCCTAACCCTAACCCTAATCCTAACACTAGACCTACCACTAACCCTAACCCTAACCCTAAATTTAACCCTAATTGTAACCCTGATTCTTACATTAGCCTTACCCCTAACCATAGCACTAAGTTAACCCCAAACCTAGCCCAAATCCAAGCCCTAACCTGAGTTTTAACCCTAAACCTAATCCTAAACCTAGCCTTAATCAAAATCATAACCCTAGCCCTAACCCTATCTCTAACCCTATCCATTGCCTTAACCATAACCCCAGGCCTAAACTTAACCCTATCCCTAATCTGATTTAGTCTTAGGGCCAGGGAAATGGTTAGGTTTAGGATTAGGGCTAAATTAGGGATAGGATTAGAGCCAGGGTTAGTATTAGGGCTATGTCTTATTTTAGGGCTAGGGTTAAGATTAGGGTTAGGCTATGGTAGGATGTTACAGCTAGGTTTAGGCCTAGGGTGAAGGTTCAATATAGGGTTAGGGATAGTGTTCAGGTTAGGTTTAGGATTAAGGCTAAGTTTATGGCCAGGATTAGGGCTATGGTTTTTGTTAGGGTTAGGTCTAGCATTAGGACTAGGGTTAAGTTCAGGTCTAGTGTTATGGTTTGGGATAGTTTTAGGGTTAATTTTTTGGTTAGATATAGTGTAAGTGATAGGTTAAGAGTTAGGTTCAGTTTTAGATAGGGGTATTATTAGAGTCAGGAAAAGGGTTAGGGTTTGTTTAGGTTAAGGTTTAGGTTTCGGTTGAGGCCTCAAATTAGCATTAGGGGTAGGTTTAGGGTTAGGGTAAAGGATATGGTTAGGTTTAGGGTTCAGATTAGGTTTAGGTAATAGTGTTAGAGTTATGGATTGGGTTAGGGTTATCCTAGGGTTAGCAGTAGGGTTAGATTTAGGGTTAAGGTAATGGATAGGATTAGAGCTAGTGTTAGGGCTAAGGTTATGGTTAGGATTAAGGCTAGGTTTAGGGTAAGTTTTAGGGTTAAGGTTAAGTCTAGAGTTAGGGCTCAGATTAGGGCTAGGTTTTAGATTAGTTTAGGGCTTAGGTAGGGCTATGGCTAGTGTAAGGACTAGCATTATGATTAGGGCTAAATTTAGGGTTAGGGTTAGGGGTAGGTCTAGTGTTAGGATTAGGTTTAGTTTTAGGGTGATTATTTGAGAAAGAGCAAATGATAGGATCAGAGTCAGGGTCAGTGTCACTTTTAGGGTTAAGGGTAGGTGTAGGTTTAGGTTTTATGTAAAGTTTAGAACAAGAATCAGGGCTGGGGCTAATGTCAGGTATACGGTTACAGTTAGGTTACAATTAGCATTAGTGCTATGGCTCAGTTTTGTTTTAGGTGTAGGGCTTGGATTAAGGCTAGTTTTTGGATTAGCGATAATGTTAGGGTAAGTGGTAGGATGAAGTTTAGACTTAGGGTAAGGGTTAGATTTAGAATTATGGTTATATCTAGGGTTAGGACTAGGGTTAGGGGTAAGGTTAGGGCTAGTATTATGGTTAAGGTAACAGAGAAGGTCAATAATAGAAGTAGGTCTAGCTCGAGAGTTAGAGTTAGTCTTAGGGCTATGATTAGAGTTAGGGTTACATTTAGCAATAAATTAGGGCTAGGATTAGAGCTAGGGTTACTGTTATGGTTAGGCTTAGTGTTAGGGCTAGGGTTAGAGTTAGTGATAGTGTTAGGGTTAGGGTTAGGGGAAGGGATGTGGTTATACCTACGTTCAGAACTAGGACAAGGGTTGAAATTAGAGATTTGGCTAGGGTTAGTTTTCGGATTAGGATTAAGCTAGGTTTAGGGCTAGGATGAGGGCTGGGGTTTGTGTTAGTTTAGGGCAAGAATTAGGTAGAGTGCTAATGTCAGCTCTATGGTTTGGTTAGGGATAGTTCTATGGGTACTTTTATATATACGTCTACTGTAAGGGTTAGGTTTAGAGTAAGGGTCAGGATTAGAGCTAGGTTTATTATTAGAGTCAGTTTCTTGTTCAGAGTTTGGTTTGGCTTATGGTTTAGGTTTAGTGCTCTAATTAGCATTAGTGTTAGTGTTATGGTTAGGGTTAGAGTAATTGATAGGGTTAGGTTAATATTCAGGTTAGGTTTAGGTAATGGATAAGATTGGTGTTAGGGATAGTTTTAAGTTTAGGCCTAGGGTCAGCATTTGGGTTAGGCTATGTTTAGGGTAATGGATAGGTTTAGGGCTAGGGCTATGGTTAGGATTAAGTTTCGGGTTAAGGTAGGGTTAGGTTTTGGGTAAGTGTTAGGGTTTTACCTATGATTAGGGCCAGGGCAAGGGTTAGGGCGAGTGTCAGGTCTAGGCTTAGGATTAGGGTTAAGTTCAGCAGCTAGGATTAGAATTAGGGTTAGGTTAATGTTTAAGGTAATGGATAGATTTAGAGCTAGGGTTTGGTCTTGGTTATGGTTAGGATTAGGGCTAGGATTAGGGTTAGGGTTAGTGTTAGGGCTAGGGTTATGTTTATGTTAAGGGTTAGTATTTGACCTAGGGTTAGGGCTAGGGCAAGAGTTAGGGTTATGTTTATGTCTATGTTAGGGTTAGGGTTAGGATTAGGCTTAGGGCTAGGGTTAGGGCTAGGATTAGGGCTAGGTTTTGTGTGGGGTTTAGGGCTAGCATTAGGGCTATGGGTAGTGAATGAGCTAGGGTTAGGGTTATGGCTAGGTCTAGTGTTAGGATTATGGCTAGATTTTGGGTTCATAAAATTTAGATCTAGGTTTGTGTTAGGGTAAGGGTCATTGTTTGGGTTAGGGTTAGGTTTAAGGTTAGGGCCAGAATTAGGTCTAGGTTTAGGTCTAGGGATATGGTTAGTGTTTGAGTTAGGTTAAGGGTTATTGTTAGGCCTAGGGCTAAGTTTTTGTTTAGGGTGAGTGCTAGAGTTATGGCTAAATTTAGGATTAGGCTTTTTTCTGGGTCTGATGTTAGGTTTAGGTTTAGGAATAGGGTTACGCATAGGGCTAATGTTAGGCTTTGGTTTAGGGTTAGGGTCAGGTTTAAACCTAGGGTTTGAGTTAGGGTCAGAATGAGGGTCATGGTTAAGGTTAGAGTTTGGATTAGGGTTAGAGCTAGAAAGAAGTCCCCATATTGGGGATCCTAGTGGGTCAAGCTAGTAGATGAATCCTGCACAGTATCAAAGAAATGTGACCAAATATTTGGGGAAGGTATTTCAATATATTTATATTTCCCTCTTTCTCCTAAAGTGCTCTTGGATAAACTTGCTTTTCATGCTTCAGCTTAGAGCTATATTCACAAGGAAAAAAGCAGAGAGTGCCCACAGAGAACTGATTAAGTGTGTGAAGTTTGAAGCAGCTAGCAACAACCCTGTTTGATTTCTAGCTCCAATTCCATTTAGGTCAAAATGAAGTGAAAACTTAAAATAGAAACTGTTCCTGAAAGCAAACCATTGAATCTTGAAAGCCCAAACTTTGGGAGCCTACTAAGGATAGGTCAAGGATGAATCCAGTACAGTATCAAAGTAATTCGACCAAAAAATCCAAAGCTCTTTCAGTACATGTGTATTCTGCTTGCTCTTAAATCACTCAGAGATAAAGCTGTTCCTTTCTACTTCAGATTAGGGCTACTTCCACAGGAAACAAACTGGACAATCCTCACTGAGAACTGATTGAGTGTGTGAAGTTTCAAGCAGCTAGCATAAACCGTGTTTGAGTTACAGCTCCATTTCTATTCACCCCTATAGGACAAAATGAAATGAAACATGAAAATTAAAACTGCTCCTGAGAGCAACTCCTTTTACCTAGGAGGCCCAAACACAGGGCGTATACTAAGAATAGGAAGAAGATGAATCTTGCCCAGTATCAAAAAAGTTGAAAAAAACTAACTCTAACCCTAACACTAGCTCTAACCCTTGTCCTAACTCTAACCATAACTGTAACCCTAACCTGTTAAGAGAACCTTTCATCATAAGTTTCAAACTTGGGGAGACCAGTGGGGCAAGCTTACAGATGAATTCTGCACAGTATCAAAACAACAGACCAAATAATTGGGGGGCGATATTTCACTACATGCATATTGCCCTGTTTTCTCCTAAAGTGATCTTGAATAAATTTGTTTTGCATGCTTCATATTACAGCTACTTTCAGAAGGAAGAAATCAGAAAGGGTGCAAAGACAACTGATTGAGTATGTGAAGTTTTAAAGAGTAGCACCAACCCTCTGATTTCTAGCTCCATTTGCATTTACCCATATAGGTCAAAATGAAGTTAGACATTAAAAGCAAACTATTCCTGACAGTGAATCATTGAACAAAGAAGGCCCCAAACTGGGGCACATAATAAGTCTAGGTAAAAGATGAATCCTTCCCAGTATCAAAGAAATTTGAACAAAACAAACTCTAACACTAACACTATCTCTAAAGCTAGCCCTAACCCTAATCCTAAAACTAACCCTAACCTGTTTAGAAAATCATTGATCCTAGGTGTCCCAAACGTGGGGAGCTTACTGGACCAAGCTAGTAGATGAATCCTGTGCAGCATCTAAGAAATCTGACCAAATAATTGGGGGAGATAATTCAGTACATGCCTATTTTCTTGTTTTCCCCTAAACTACTCTTAAGATAAAGTAGCTTTGCATGCTTCAGCTTAGAGTTATATTCACAAGGAACAAACCAGAGAGTGCACACAGAAACCTGATTGAGTGTGAGATGTTTCAATCAGCTAGCACCAAAACTCTTTGATTTTGAGCTCCATTTCTCTTTACCACATAGGTCTAAATGAAGTGAAACCTCAAAACACAAACTGTTACTGTCAGCGAACCATTGAACTGAGAAGGCCCAAACCTGGGGAACATAGTAAGGCTAGGTAAAAGATGAATTCTGCCCAGTATCAAGAAAATTTCAACAAAACTAAGTCTAAACCTAGCTCTAAACATAACTATAATTTTAACCCTAACTTGTTTAGATAACCTTTGATAATAGAAGTCCCAAATTTGTGAAGCCTAGCGGGGCAAGATATGAGACGAAAAATGCACATTATCAAAGAAATCTGACCAAATAATTGGGGGAGGTAGTTCATTACATGCTTAATTCCCTTTTATCTCCTAAAGTGCTCTCAGATAAAGTTGTTTTTGCATGCTTCTCCTTTGGCCTATATTCAATAGAAAGAAAGCAGAGAGTGTCCTCAGAGAACTAATTGAGTGTGTGACGTAGCAAGCAGCTAGTACCAACCCTGTTTGGTTTCCAGCTTCTTTGTGATTCACACCTATAAGCCATAATGAAGTGACACCTAAAAATTCAAACTGTTCCTGACAGTGAACCATTGAACTTAAAGGCCCCAAATTGGGGATCCTATTAAGGCTAGGTAAAAGATGAATCCTGTACAGTACCAAAGGAATTCGACAAAAAAATTATTGAAGATTGCTCCTGAAGCACTCACAGATGAAGCTACTTCTTTCTATTTCAGCATAGGGCTACTTCCACAAGAAACAAACCAGAAAATGCACACTGAGAACTGATAGAGTGTGTGAAGTTTCAAGCAAACTTTCAAACCAACTCTGTTTGATTTCAAGCTCTATTTCCATTTACCCATATAGGTCAAAATGAAGTGAAAACTTAAAATACAATCTGTTCCTGACAGCGAAGCAATGAAACCAGATGGCCCAAACCTGGGGAAAATAGTAAGGCTAGGAAAAAGATGAATCCAGCCCAGTATCAAAGAAATTTGAAGAAAAGTATCTCTAACACTAGCTCTAAACCTAACCCTAAACCTTACCATAACCGTAACTGTTACCTGCATAGAAATCCATTGATCCTAGATGTCCCAAACATGGGGAGCCCAGTGGGGAAAGTTAAAGATAGATACTGCACAGTATCAAAGAAATCTGATCAAATCATTGGGAGACTTATTTCAATACATACATATGTCTGTGTTTTCTCCCTAATGGCTCTCAGATACATTTGCTTTTGCATGCTGCAGCTTTGGCCTACCTTCAAAAGAAAGAAACCAGAAGGTGCCCTCTGAGAACTGATTTGCAAAGCTTCAACCACCTCCTCCCAACCCTGTTTGATTGCCAGCTCAATTTTCATTCACATCAATTAGCCATAATGAAGGAAAAATCTTAAAATACAAACTGTTCCTGACAGTAAACCATTGAACCAAGAAGGCCCAAACCTGTGGAGCATAGTAAGGCTAAGTAAAAGATGAATCTCGCCCAATATCATAGAAATTTGAAGAAAACTAGGGACACGATGGAGTTCTCTGTGCAGATGGAAGGCTCCGCTGTGTGGTTGCTCTCGGCTCAGTCGGAAGTCGGAAATCTCGGCCATGCATGAGCTCTCTGTACAGACGGAACTCTCAGCTGTGCATGTGCTCTCAGCTCAGACAGAAGACTCAGCCATGCGTGAGCTCTTGGCACAGAGGGAGTCTTGGCTGCAGGTTCACTCTCAGCTCAGACAGAAGTCTCGGCTGTGCAGGCACTCTCGGCGCAGAGGATAGGTAGCACAGAACACAGAGGCTTTGCTTGTGGATCACCAGTCCAAGCTCTGGACACTGCCAAAGGTCACCCCAGAACCACCCACCTCACTAAACACCCTACATAGGTAACAGATGGAATCCATCTTGGAAAACCTTACTCACCATCTATCAGTGGCTATGGCTACCAGTTCAGTTGTGCGACAGTTCAGGTACCCAGTTTCCAACTCCCCTACCTTCAGCTTGATAACTCAAGATTTTTCTCACATGTTTGTGTTTTTTTTTTATTTATTTTTTATTTTTTTGGGGGGGTCGTAGCTATCAATGCAGAACAGTAACTGTACAGGTACCTGGTTTCCAACTCAGAGACTAAGAGTAGGGAGGCTCCAGGTAGAAGCTCAAGCCCTCTCAAACTGGCTACCTCCACCACCCTTAGCACAGAGTCTCAAGCTAGGAATAGACAACTCCACCTACTGGAAGAAAACAGAGTTCTGAGAGACTTTTCTATTCTCGCTCTTATCATCTATTCTCCTCTACCCTTCCCCCTCTGGCTCTCACAATCTCAACATACGTGAAAACAAGATCTCTGCATGAAATTGCACTTTAAGAACTGAATCTCCAGAATTGTTTAATATAGAGGAATTGCATATGCGCACCTCATCCCCCTTTATTTTATATTATTTTCATTCTCCCTATCTTTCTTTCTTGTTATTTTTTTATTCTTTTTTCTTCCTCCCTCTATCCCACTTTCAACCTCGTAACTTTTACTATTTATACATAGGGTAATTTTATGAATACAGATAAGGAATTTGAATTTATACATTCTTTCATAAATTACCCCTGTCTATTCATTACAGTTCTCTTCCAATTTGCTAAGATAGATTAATCTCATATCCTCACTCCTTTCTGCCTTAACATAGCATCCTACCCCTGACCATCAGTTCTCTATACACCACCAGAAATGGTATGCCTTTTATGAAACTAATGACTGTATTTTAAATAATAATTGAAGCCAACATCTGTAGACATAGAATCTAAATATAAATGTATTTATAATGGTTAGGCTTAGGCTTTGGGTTAGGGTTAGATTTAGAGTTATGATTTGATCTATGGTTACGGCTAGGACTAAAGATAGGGCAAGAAGTTGGACTAGGTTTAGGGTTAGATTTAGGGTTATGGTAAGGGATAGGGTTAGAACTACTGATAGGCTAGTGTGAGAGTTAGAATTAGTCATAGGCTAGGGCTAGGGTTATGTTTAGGGATAGGGCTAAATTAGGGCTAGATTTAGTGTTAGGTTTAGACCTCAGGTTAGGGTTAGAGTTAGGGTTACATGTAGGGTAAGGGAGTGGGTTATAGCTAAGTTTTAGGCTAGGGCGAGGATTAGTATTAGGGTTAGGGCTAGGGTTAGTGTTAGGGTTATGATTAAGGCTAGTCTTAGGGCTAGAATGAAGGCTAGTTTTTGTGTTAGGGTTAGGGCTAGTATTAGGGCTAGGGCTAATGCCAGGTCTAGGGTTACAGTTAGGGATAGATTTAGTGTTATGTTTATGGCTTGTACCAGTGTAAGGGTTAGGTTTAGGATAAGGGTTAGGTTTAGAGATAGGGTTATTTTTAAGGTCAGGTTCAAGTTTAGGGTTTGGTTTATGTTAGAGGTAAGTTTTGGGGCTTGAATTAGCATTAGGTTTAGGGTTAAGGTTAATGACAGAGTTAGGTTTAGGGTTTAGATATGGTTGAGTTTAATGGATAGGGTTAAGGTTAGGTCTAATGTTTAGCATAAGGGCTAGGGTTATTATTAGGGTAATGGATAGGGTTAGACCTAAGATTAGGGCTACGGATATGTATAGGATTAGGGCTTTTGTTTAGGGTTAGGTTTAAGTTTAGGATTAAAGCTACATTTAGGACTCCAATTGAGGCTAGGTTTTGGGTTAGGTTAGGGCTAGGGTTAAGGTTATGGGTAATGTATGATGTAGGGTTATGATTAGCGCTAGTTATAGGGTTAGGTTTAGGGCTAGGTCTAGTGTTAGGGTTAGGTTTATGGTTATGACAATATTTATAGCTAGATTTAGTTTTAGCGTCAGAGTCAGTGTCTATATTACTTTTCAGATTAGATTTAGCACTGGAATTACAGATAGGTGTAGTGCTAGGTGGAAGGTTAGGTTTTGGTTTAGGTTAAGGGTTAGGATTAGGGCTATGACTCGGTTTTGTTTTAGGGCTAGGGGTAGGCTTATGGCTAGTTTTATGGTTAGTGTTAGGGTTAGGGCTAGGGTTAGTGGATGTTTAGTCTTAGGTTTAGGGTAAGCTTTAGAGTTAGGTTTAGATCTAGGCTTTGAGCTAGGGTGAAGGATAGGGCTATGTTTAGGTTGATGGTAAGGGATTGGTTTAGAACTCGGTATAGGGCTAGAGTGAGACTTAGAGTTACTCTTAGGGAAAGGTTTATTTTTAGGGTTAGGCCTAGGTTTAGGGCTAGGGTTAATGTTAGGTTTAGGGTTAGGGTCATATTTAGGGTAAGAGTTGGGATTACAGCTAGTTTTATGGCTAGGGTGAGGGTTATAATTAGGGTAAGGGTTAGGTTTATGATTAAGATGAAGTTTATGTCTGGGATGTGGGCTGAGGTTTATGTTAGGTTTAGGAGTAGGTTTAGAGCTAGTGCAAAAGTCAGGACTAGAGTTACAGTTAGGGATAGTTTAGGGTTAGGTTTATAGCTAGGTTTATTTTAAGTGTTACGTTTATGGTTAGGGTCAAGTTTATAGCTAGGGGTATTATTAGGGTTAGGGTCAGGTTTAGGGTTTTTGTTAGACTAAGGTTTAGGTTTAGGGCTTGAATTAGCATTATTGTTAAGGATAGGGTAATGATAGTTTTAGGTTTAGGGTTCAGGTTAAGTGTAGGGTAACTTATAGGGTTAAGGATAGGTATAGGATTAGTGTTTGGCCTAAGGTTAGCATAAGGGTTAGAATTATTATTAGAGTAATGGATAGGTTAGACCTAGGGTTAGGGCTAGGGTTATCTAAGGATTAGGTCTAGGCTTAGGCTTAGGGTTAGGGCTATGGGTAGGATTAGGATTAGCTTTAGGTTTAAAGCTAGGGTAGAGCTTGGATTAGGGCTACGTTTTGCAATAGGTTAGGACTACAGCTATTGTATGAACTTGTTATGATTCAGGCTAGTTTTGGGGTTAAAGTTAGGGCTAGGTATAGTTTTAGGGTTAGGTTTAGGTTTGGGGTGGTGTTTAGAGCTAGGGTTACTGTTAGTATCAGGTCAGTGTTCAGTTTGTGTTATGGTTAGAATTAAAGCCAGAATTAGGTCTAGGGGAAGAGTTAGTGTTTGGCTTATGCTAAGGGTTATTGTTAGGGCAATGTCTATGTTTTTCATTAGGTCTAGGGTTTGAGTTATGGCTAGATTTAGGATTAGGTTTAGGTCTAGGGCTAGTGTTAGGGTTAGGTTTAGGTATAAGGTTAACAGAAGGGCTACTGTTAGGGTTCAGTTTAGGGTTAGGTTCAGGTTTTTACCTACGATTAGTTTTAGGGTCAGAATAAGGGTCAGGGTTATGGTTAGGATTTGGGTTATGGTTAGAGCTAGAATGAGTGCTAGTGTTAGGAATTGTAATAGGGTTAGGTTTTATGTTAGGTTAAGGAATAGGGTTAGCATTAGGGTTAGGGTTTGGCTTAGGGTAAGGGATAGGTTTAGAGCTAGGGTTAGGGCTTGGAATCGGGCAAGGGTTACGTTAAAGCTAGGTTTAGGGCTCGGATTAGGGCTAGTTTTGTGTTAGGTTTAGGGCTAGGAAACGGCTAATGTAAGAACTAGGGTTACAATTAGGGTGAATTTGGGGGTTATGGTTAGGGGTAAAACCTCTAGTGTTAGGATTAGGTTTAAGGTTAGGGTGATATTTGGAGCGAGTGTTAGTGTTAGGTTAATAGTCATGTTCAGAGTTAGTTTTAGAATTAGGGTTAGGACTCCAAATAAGGCTAGGGTTACTGTAAGGGTTTGGTTTAAGGTTAGGGTAGTGTTTAGAGCTAGGGTGAGTGTTAGAATATGAGTCAGAGTCAGGGTTAGTATTAAGGTTAAGGTTAGGACTCGAATTAGGGCTAGGGTTAGGTCTAGGCATAGTATTAGGATTTGGTTTAAGTTAAGGTTCAGTGTTAGGGCTATTACTGGGTTTTGTTTTACTACTATGGTTAGGGTTAGGGCTAGTTTCATGATTTGTGTTAGGGTTAGTGCTAGTATTAATGTTAGGTTTAGGCTTAGGGTTAATGTTAGAGTTAGAGTTAGAGTTGGATCTAGAGTTAGGACTAGAAATAAGGATTGGGCAAGTGTTATGGCTATGTTTATGGCTATTTTCAGGGCTAGAATTAGGGTTAAGTTAAGGGTTATGTTTAGAACTAGGGATAGGGCAAGTGGGAGAGTTAGTCTTAGGACTATGGTTAGTGTTAGAATTAGGGATAGGGTTAAATTACGGCTAGAATTAGGGCTAGTGTTAGTGTTCAGCTTAGGTCTAGTGTTAGGGTTAAGGTTAGGATTAAGTTTAGGGTAATGGATGGTGTTATAACTAGGTTTATTGGGAGGCTGAGGGTTAGAATTAGGTTAGGGCTATGGTTAAGTTTAGGGTTATGATTAGGGCTAGGTTTAGCTAGGATGAGGGCTAGGGTTTGTTTTAGGTTTAGGGCTAGGATTAGGGCTAGGGCTAATATCAGGTCTTGGATTATGGTTAAAGATAGTTTTAGTTTTAGGTTTATGGCTACATGTAATGTAAGTGTTAGTTTTAGGGTTAGGATCAGGTTTTGAGCTAGAACTACTTTTACAGTCAGGGTCTGGTTTAGGCTTTGGGATAGGTTAAGTTTTAAAGTTAAAGCTCAAAGTAGCATTAGGGTTAGTGTTAGGTTAATGATAGGGTGAGGTTTAGAGTCTAGGTTTGGGTTAGGGTAATGGAATGTGTTAGGATTAGGGATAGGGTTAAGTTTAGGACTAGGTTTAGGATTAGAGTTAGGGTTAAGTTTATGGCAATGGATAGGGTTAGAGCTAAGGTTAAGGCTAGGGTTATGTTTATGATTAGGGCTAGGGTTAGGGTTAGGATTAGGGTTAAAACTTGGGTTATGGCTCGGATTAGGGCTAGGTTTTGTGTTAAGTTAGTTCTAGAGTTGTGGTTATGGCTAATGTAAGTACCAGGGTTATGTTTAGGGCTAAATTTAGGGTTCGAGTTAGGGCTATGTCTAGTGTTAGGTTTAGGTTTAGGATTAGGATTATGTTTAGAGCTAGGGTTAGTGTTATGGTCAGAGTGAGGGTCAGGGATAGTTTTAGTGTTTGAATTAAAACTCATATTAGGACTTGGGTTAGGGTAAGTGTTTGGTTTAGGTTAAGGTTTAGGGTTAGGGCTATCATTCAGTTTTGTTTTAGGCCTAGGGCTAGGGTTAGGGCTAGTTTTAGGAATAGAATTAGGGTAGGGATAGTGTGAGAGTTAGAGTTAGTAATAGGGCTAAAATTAGATTTAGGTTTTGGGATAGGGTTAAATTAGGGCTAGGATTAGGGCTAGGGTTAGTGTTTAGCTAAGGCCTAGTGATAGAAGTTTAGGATAAAGAATGGTGTTATAGCTAGGTTTAGATGTAGGGTGAGGGTTAGAGTTAGGGTTAGGGCTAGGGTTGGAGTTCGGGTTATGATTAAGGCTAGGTTTAAGGCTAGTATGAAGGACAGTGTTCATTTTAGATTCAGTTTTAGGATTAGTGCTAGTGCTAATATCACGTCTAGGGTTATGTTTAAAGATATTTTTAGGGTTAGGCTTATGGCTACGTCTAGTGTAAGGGTTAGGTTTAGGGTAAGGGTCAGGTTTGGAGCTCGGGGAATTATTAGGATTAGGATTTGGCTTAGGTAAGGATTTAGGTTTATGGCTCAAATTAGCATTAGGGTTAGGGTTAGGGATATAGTTAGAGTTTGTTTTAAGGTTCAGGTTTGGTTTAGGGTAATTGATATGGTTAGCGTTAGAGATAGGGTAGGGTTAGGCTTAGGGTTAGCATTAAGGTAAGGGTTATGGTTAGGGTAATTGACAGTTTTAGAACTAGAGTTATGGTTAGGAATATGCCTTGAGTTAGGGTTAGAGATAGTGTTAGAACTAGGTTTAGGGTTAGGTTTATGGTTATGTTTAGCATAAAGTTTAGGTTTTGAGCTTGGGTTAGGGCTAGGTTTAGGGTTAAGTTTAGGGATAGGGTTATGGTAGGTTTAGGGTTAGGGTGGTGTTTTGAACTGGGATGAGTATTAGGATATAATTCAGGTGCATGGTTATTCTTAAGATTATGTTTAGGACTTGAATTAGGGCTAGGGTTAGATCTAGGTGTAGTGCTAGGGTTTGGTTTAAGTTAAGGTTAGTGTTAGGCCTTTTGCCCGGTTTTGTTTTAGTGCTATGATTAGGGTTAGGGCTAGTTTTATGATTAGCTTTAGGGTTAGGGCTAGGGTTATGGTTAGGTTTAGGATTAAGGCTAGATTTAAGGCTAGGATTAGGGCTAGGTTTTGTATTAAGTTTAGGGCAAAAATTAAGGCTAGGACTAATGTCAGGTCTACCTTTATAGTTAGTGAGATTTTTAGGGTTACGTTTATGGCAAGGTCAAATTAATGTGCTACGTTTAGGGAAAGGGTCAGATTAAGAGCTGGGGTATTATTAGCGTCAGGGTCAGGCTTTGGGTTTGAGTTAGGTTAAGTTTTAGTGTTAAGGCTCAAACTAGCATTAAGGTTAGAATTCGGGTTAGGGTAATAGATAGTGTTAGGTTTAGGGTTAGGTTCGGTTTAAGGTAATGAATATGGTTAGGGTTTGTGATAGGTTTAGGTTTAGGCCTAGGGTTAGCATTAGGGTTATAGTTATCATTATGGTAATTTATAGGTTTAGACGTAGGGTTAGGGCTAGGATAATGGTTAGGATTTGGGCTAAGAGTTAGCGTTAGGGTCAGGGTTAGGGTGAGGGTTACACTTAGGATTAGGTTTAGGGTACGATTTAGGATTTGAGCTAGGATTTTTGCTATGGCTAAGGTTAGTCTAGGGTTATGGTCATGGTTAGTGTAATGTTTAGGGCTAGGGTTATCATAAGGGTTAGGGATATAGGTTTAGATGTCAGGTTAAAGATAGTTTTAGGTTTAAGTTAATGTTAGTTTTAGGTTTAGGATTAGGGTTAGCATTTGAGCTAGCTTAGGTTTAGGGTTATGGTTATTTTCACTGTTAGTTCTATGTTTAGGTTTATGTTTAGGGTTAGGTAGGTTTAGCTTTAGCTTTAATGTTGTCATTAGGGTTAGTTTTAGGGTTAGAGTAATAGGTAGGGTTCAAGCTAGGGTTAGGGCTTGGGTTAAGGTTAGGATTAGGGCTGGGGTTAGGTTTAGGGTTTGACCTTGGGTTAGTGTTAGGATTAGATTAAGTGTAAGGGTTAGGGATTGAGCTAACTTTATGGCTAGGGTGAGGGTTAGGTTAACAGTCTGGGCTAGGGTAGGTTTATTGTTAGGTTTAGGGCTAGGGTTGGCATTAGTTTTAGGGTTATTGTTAGTATAATGGATAAAATTAGAGCTAGGGTTTGGGCTATGATTACAGTGAGGATTAGGGCTAGAATTAGGGTGAGGTTTAGGGTTTGGGCTAGGATTATTTTATGGTAAGGTTTAGTGTTTGAACTAGGGTTAGGACTAGAATGAGGGTTAGGGTTAGTGTTAGGGCTAAGTTTAAGGTTAGAGTGATGCTTAGGGTTAGGTTTAGGGCTGTAATTAGGGATGGGTTTTGTGTGAGGTTTAGGGCTACTGTTAGGCATATGGGTAATGTAAGAGCTAGAGTTATGGTTATGGATATATTTAGAGTTCATCTAGTGTTAGGGTTAGTTTTTGGCATAGGATAAGGTTTAGAGCTAAGGTTTTTGTTAGGGTAAATATCAGGGTTCAAGTTAGGATTAGGTTTAGGGTTAGGTCCAGAATGAGGACTAGGGTTAGGTCTAGAGGTAGAGTTATTGTTTGGTTTAAATTAAGGGATATTGTTAGGGCTAAGGATAGGGTTATGGCTACATTTATGATTAGGTTTAGGTCTAGGGCTAGTGTTATTGTTAGGTTTAGGTTTAGGGTTAATGGTGGGAATAGTGTTAGTTTTTGGATAAGGGTTAGGGTCAGGTTTAAACCTAGGTTTAGTGTCAGGGTTAGAATAAGGGTCAGGGTTAGAGTTAGAGTTTGGGTTAAGTTTAGAGCTAGAATGAGGTTTAGGGTTGGGACTAATAATAGAGTTAGGGTTTGGGGTAGGCATAGAATTAGGGTTAGGACTAGGGTAGCAATAGGGTGAGGGTTTGACTAAGTGTAAGAAATAGGGTTAGAACAAGGATTATGACTAGGGATAAGATTAGGGTTAGGGCCAGGGTTAGGATTAGGGTTAAAACTAGGGTTAGGCCTTGGATTAGGGCTAGGTTTTGTGTTAGGTTTAGGGCTATGGCTAATTTAAGAAATGGCATTATGATTAGGGCTAGTTTTAGGGTTACGTTTAGGTTGAGATCTAGTGTTAGGATTACATTTAGGGATAGGGTGATGTGTAGAGCTAGGGTTAGTGTTAAGGTCAGAATCAGGGTTAGTATTAGTTCTAGGGTTAGGGTTAGGACTCGAATTAGGGCTAGGGTTAGGGCTAGCTGTAGGGTTAGGATTGGTTTAGGTTAAGGGTTAGGGTCAGTGAAATTGCTTGGTTTTGCTTGAGAGCTAGGGCTTGGGTTGGCACTAGTTTTCAAATTAGCGTTAGGGTTAGAGCTAGTGTTAGGATGTGGTTTAGGCTTAGGGTTAGGGTTAGATTTAGAGTTAGGGTTAGATCTAGCTTTAGGGCTACAGTGAAGGTTAGGGATAGGGTTAGGGCTAGGATTTGAGTTATTATAAGGGATAGGGTTAGAACTAGTGATAGGACTAGGGCAAGAGTTAGAATTAGTGTAAGGATTCGATTTCGGGTTAGAATTAGGGCTTAATTAGATCTAGAATTAGAGCTAGGGTTAGTATAAAGGCTGAGCCTAGGTTTATGGCTAGGGTTATGGTTATGGTTATGGTTAGGTATGATGTTATAGCTAACTTTAGATCTAGGGCGAGGGTTAAAATTATGTTTAGGTCTATGGTTAGGGTTACATTTAGGATTAAGGCTAAGATTAGGGCTAGGGTTAGGGCTAGAGTTTGTTTTAGGGTTAGGGCTTCATTAGGTCTATGGCTAATGATAGGTGTAGGGTTATGGTTAGAGATAGTTTTAGGGTTAAGATCATTAGGGTTAGGATTAACTTAGTGGATATGATTAGGTTTAGGGTTCAGGTTTAGTTTAGGATAATGTATAAATTTAGGGTTAGGAATAGGTTTAGGGTTATCCTAGGGTTAGCACTATGGTTAGGATTAGGATTAGGGTAATGGATAGGGTTACAGCTGGGGTTAGGGCTAGATTTATGGTTAGGATTAAGGCTAAGTTTAGGGTTAGGTTTTGGGTAATGTCAGGGATTAGGTTTAGGTTTAGGGTTAGGTTTAGGGTAAGGGTTAGGACTACAATTAGTGTTATGGTTATGGTTATGGTTAAAGGTAGTGTTACGGCTCCGATTATGGATAGGTTTTGTTTTAGGTTAGGGTAAGGTTTAGACCTACAGCCAATGTAAGAATTGGGGTTATGATTAGAACTAGTTTTAGGGTTAGGGTTAGGGCTAGGTCTAGGGTTAGGTTTAGGTTTAGGTTTTGAGTGATGTTTAGAGCTATGGTTAGTGTTAGGGTCAAAGTCAGGGTCAGGGTTTGTTTTAGGGTTAGGGATAGGACTCGAATTAGAGCTAGGTTTAGGGCTAGGTGTAGGCTTATGTTTTGGTTTATGTTAAATGTTAGGGTTAGGGCTATGGCTTGGTTGTTTTGTAGGGCTAGAGCTAGGATAGGGCTAGTTTTAGGAGTAGCATTAGTTGTTACAGCTTGTGTTAGTGAGAGATTTAGCTTAGGGTTAGGGTGAGATTTAGAGTTCGGGTTTGACATAGGATTAGGGATAGAGCTAGGATTAGGACTAATGTAAAGGCAAGTGATAGGATTATGGTAAGGGATAGGGTTAGAACTAGAAATAGGCCTAGGGCGATAGTTAGAGTTAGTCTTAGCGCTAGGGTTAGGTTAGGTTTAGGGCTAAATTAGGTCTAGGATTCAGTCTAGTGTTTGTATTAGGGTTAGGCCTAGTTTAGGCTTAGGATTAGGTTTAGGGATAGGGTTAGGATTAGGGGAAGGGATGGGGTTAAAGCTAGTTTTAGGGCTAGGTCAAAAGTTAGAATTTCCATTAGAGCTATGGTTACTGTTTGATTTAGTAATAAGTCTAGGTTTAGGCCTAGGATGAGGGCTAGGGTTTGTTTTAGGGTTATGGCAAGAATTAGGGCTAGGGCTAGTGTCAGGTCTAGGCTTACATTAGGGATAGATTGAGGGTTAGGTTTATGGCTAGGTCTAGTGTAAGGGTTTGGGTTATGGTAAGGGTCAGGTTTAGAGCTAGGGTTATAATTAGGTTTAGAATTAGGTTTCAGGTTTGTTTTAGTTTAGGGTTTAGGTTCAGACTTGAATTAGCATTAGGGTTTGGTTAGGGTAATTATAGGTTTGGGGTTAGGGTTCATGTTGGGTGTAGGGTAATTGATAGGGTTAGAGTTAGCAAAAGGTTTAGGGTTTGGCCTAGGGTTAGCCTTAGGGTTATGGTTGTGCTTAAGGTAAGGGATAGGGTTAGGGGTAGTGTTATGTTTATTATTCGGGCTAGAGTTAGGGTTAGGCCTAGTGTTAGGTTTAGGTTAAGTTTTAGGTTATGGTTTAGAGTTTGAGCTATGGTTAGCACTAGGTCAATGTTTAGGTTTAGGGTTATTTCTAGGTTATAGTCATGGTTAGTGTCAAGGTTAATGTTAAGATTAGGGCTAGGGTTATCATTAGGTTTAGGGTATTAGATAGGGTTTGATGTCGTGTTAGGTTTAGAGTTAAGGTTAGGTTTAGGCTTAAGGTTAGGGTTAGGGATAGGTTTAGTGTTAGGTTTAGGGTAATGTTTTGGGTTTGAGCAAGGGTTATCTCTATGGCAAGGGTTAGGTTTATGGTTATGTCTAGGGTTAGGGTTAGGGTATATTTAGGGTAAGGGCTAGGGTTATCATCAGGGTTAGGGTTAGGGTTAGGGTAATGGGTAGTGTTAGAGCTAGAGTTAGGGCTAGGGTTATCATTAAGTTTAGGGTTAGAGTTAGGATAATATGTAGGCTTAGAACTAGGATTAGGGATAGGGTTAAGGTTAGTATTAGGGCTAGGGTTTAGGTTAGGTTTAGGTTTAGGCCATGGATTAGTGTTAGGTTTAGGTTAAATTTAAGGGTTAGGGAATGAGCTAGTGTTTGGAATAGGACGAGGATGAGGGTTAGAGTCAGTGTGAGGGTTAGGGCTAGGGTTAGCATTAGTGTTAGGGTTAGGGTTAGGGTAATGGATAGATTTAGAGGTAGATTTTGGCATATGGTGATGGCTAGTTTCAGTGTTAACGATATGGCTAGGTCTAGTGTTAGAGTTATGTGTTTTGTTAGGATAAGGTTTAGAGCTAGGCTTTGTGTTAGGGTAAGGGTCAGTGTTCGATTTATGGTTAGGTTTATTGTTAGGGTCAGCATTAGGACTAGGGTTTGGTCTAGGGGTAGGGTTAGTGTTTCGGTTAGGTTAATGGTTATTATTAGGGCTAGGACTAAGTTTTTGTTTAGGGCTAGGCCAAGAGTTATCACTAGATATTAGATCAAATGTAAGTCTAGGTCTAGTGTTAGTGGAAGGTTTAGTTATAGGGATACAGGTAGTGACAATGTTAGGAGTTGGTTTAGGGTTAGGGTCAGGTTTAGACCTATGGTTAGTGTTATGGTCAGAATAAGGGTCAGGGTTAGTGTTAGGGTTTGGAATAGTGATACAGTTAGATTGAGGATTTGGCTTAGGACTAGTAAAAGAGTTATGTTTTGGCTTCTGCTAAGAACTAAGTTTAGGACAAGGGTAGCTTTGGGGTTAAAGTTTGGCTTAGGGTAAGGGATAGGGTTAGCGCTAGTGCTAGGGCTAGGGTTAGGGTTCGGGTTATGTCTAGGGTTAGATTTAGGATTAGGGTTAAAGCTAGGGTTAGAGCTTGGATACGGGCTAGGCTAGGTTTTGGGTTAGCTTTAGGGCTATGGCTAATATAAGAATTAGGTTTACAATTACGGCCAGTTTTAGTGTTAGTGTTTTGTCTAGGTTTACTGTTTGGTTAGGTTTAGGGTTAGGGTTATGTTTAGGGTAATGGATAGGTTCGAGTTAGCAAAATGTGTTAGAGTTAGGCCAAGGGTTACCATTAGGGTTAGGATTAGGGTTAGGGTTAGGGTAATGGAAAGGGTTAGAGCTAGGGTTATGGTTAGTGTTAGTGTTGGGGTTAGGGTTAGGTTTAAGTATAGTGAAAAAATTAAAGTTAGGGTTAGGTTTAGGGTAGGGTTTAGGACTTGGTTTAGGTTTAGTGTTAAGGTTAAAGCTAAGGTTGGGGCTCACATTATGGCTAGATTTTGGGTAACCTTGGGGCTAGTATTTGGGATACAGCTAATGTAAGAACTTGAGTTATGATTATGGCTAATTTTAGGGTTATGTTTAGGGCTAAGTCTAGTTTTATGGTTAGGTTTAAGTTCATAGTGATGTTTTGAGCTGGGTTAGTGTTAAGTCCAGAGTCAGGGTCAGGGTTAGTTTTAGGGTTGGGGATACGACTCAAATTAAGGGTAGGCATAGGGCTTGATGTAGGGTTAGGTTTTGGTTTGGGTTAAGGGTTAGGGTTAGTTCTATGGCTCATTATGTTTTAGGGCTACGAATAAAGTTAGGGTAGTTTTACAATTAATTTTATTGTTATTGCTAGTGATAAGGTGAGTTTAGGCTTAGGGGTACATTTAGAGTTATGGTTAATTCTAGGGCTAGGGCTATGGCTAGGGTTAAGGCTAAGGTTATGTCTAGTGTTTGCGTTATGGTAAGGGATAGGGTTAGAACTAGGTATAGAGCTAGGGCGATAGTTAGAGTTAGTCTTAAGACTAGGGTTAGTTTTACGTTTAGGGCTAAATTAGGGCTAGGAATATGTCTAGGATTGGTGTTAGGGTTAGGCCTAGGGTTAGGGCTATTTTAAGATTAGGTTTAGGGTTAGGTTTAGGGGATGGGATGGGGTTACAGCCATTTGTAGGGCTAAGGTGATGATTAAAATTAGGTTTAGGTCTACAGTTAGGTTTGTGTTAGAATTAAGGCTAGATTTGGGGTTAGGATGAGGGCTATGGTTTTTGTTAGGGTTAGGGCAAGTTTTAGGGATGGGGATAATGTCAGGTTTAGGGTTACGGCTAGGGATAGTTATAGTGTTAGGTTCATGGCTAAGTCTAATGTTAGGTTTCGGGTAAGGCCCAGGTTAAGAGTAAGGTGTATTTTTAGGGTCAGGGTCAGGTTTCGGGTTTGTGTTACGTTAATTATTAGGGTTAGGGCTCAAATTAGCATTAGGGTTAAAATTAAGGTTAGGTTTATGGATAAGATTAGGATTAGAATTCAGGTTAAGATTAGGGCAATTGGTAGGGTTAGGGTTAGTGACAGGTTAAGGGTTAGGCATAAGGTTAGCATTTAGATTCGGGTTATTTAGGGTAAAGAATAGTATTAGATCCAAGGTTAGGGCTAGGGTTTTGGATAGGATTAGGGCTAGAGTTAGGGTTAGGGTTAGGCCTATGGTTAGATTTAGGGTACAGGTTAAGTTTTGAGCTAGGGATAGTGCTAGGGTGAGGATTAGGTTTAGGATTATGTATAGGGTTAGATTTAAGGTTAAGGTTAGGGTTAGTTTTTGGGTTAGTGCAAAGGTAACCTTTAAAGTTAGGTTAATGGATAGGATTACATATAGGGTTAGGTTTAGGGGTAGTTTTAGGTTTAAGGTTAGTGTCAAGGTTAGGGCTAAAATTATAATTTGAGTTAGGGTAATGGATAGGGTTAGATGTCAGGTTAGGGTAAGGGGTAGTTTTAGGTTTAGGGTTAGTGTTAGGGTTTGGGCTATGGTTAGTGTTAGAGTAAGGGTTAGGATTTTATCTAGGGTTAAGACTATGATGAGGGATAGGTTTAGTGTTAGGTCTAGGATTAGGTTTACAATTAGGATTAGAGCTAGGGTTATCATTAGGGTTAAGGTTCAGTTTAGGGTAATGGATAATTTTAGAGACAGTATTAGGGCTAGTGTTAACATTATGATTAGGGCTACGATTAGGATTAGGTTTAGGGATAGGGCTAGGGTTATGTTTAGGATTCGGTTTGGGGTTTTCTCTAAGGTTAGGTCTAAGGTGATGGTTAGGGTTAGCATGAGGTTTAGGCTTACTGTAAGGGATAAGGTTAGGTTAGGTTTAGGGTTACGCTTTGGTCTAGATTTAGGCCTAGGATTAGGGTTAGATTTTATGTTAGGTTTAGAGCTAGTTTTAGTGTTATGGTGATGTAAGTGTTATGTTTATGGTTATGGATAGGTCTAGTGTTAGGTTTAGGTTTTCGTTTGGGTCAGTTTTATAGCTAGTGTTAGTGTTAGTATCAGGGTCTGTGTTTGGATTGGGGTTATGTTTAAGGCCAGAGCCATAATTAGGATTGGTTAGGTCTTGTGCTAAGGTTAGTGTTTGTCTTAGGTTAAGGGTTAACATTAGAGCTAGGGCTAGTTTTTTTTTTTTTTTTTTTTAAGTCTTATTTAAAGATATGGCTAGATATAGGATTAGGTTTAATCTAGGGCTAGTGTTAGGGTTAGGTTTAGATATAGGGTTATGGGTAGGGCTAGTATTAGGGTTTGGTTTAGGTTCAGGATCAGAATAAGGGTCAAGGTTAGGGTTAGATTTTGGGTTATGATTATAATAAGAATGAGGGCTAGGGTTAGGACTAGTAATAAGGTTAGGGTTTGTGTTAGACTAAGGATTAGTTTTTGAACTAGGGTTAGCATTAGGGTTAGGGTTTGGCTATGATAAAATATAAGGTTAGAGCTAGGGTTAGAGCTAGGTTTCAGGTTAGGGTTAGGGCTAGTGTTAGGGTTAGGGTTAGGGTGAAAGCTAGGGTTAGGTGTCAGATTTGGGGTAGGTTTGGGTTAGCATTAATTTTAAGGTTACAGGTAATGTATGATCTAGGTTTATGATTAGAACTATTTTTAGAATTAGGATTTGGACCAAGTGTAGTATTAGGTTAAGGTTTAGGTTTAGGGTGATGTATAGAGGTAGGGTTAGTGTTAATGTCAGAGACAGGTTCAAGGGTAGTTATAGAATTAGGGTTAGGACTAGGTCTAGTGTTAGGGTGAGGTATAACATTTAGAGCTAGGCTTAGTGTTAGGGTCAAATTCAAGGTCAGAGTAGTTTTAGGGTTAGGATTTAGACTCGAATTAGGGCTAGTGTTAGGGCTAGTTGTAGGGTTAGGTTTTCTTTAAGGTTAAGTTTTAAACTTAGGGCTATTGCCTGGTTTTGTTTTAGGGCTAGGGCTATGGGTAGGGCTAGTTTTAGGCTTAGCATTAGGTTTAGGTCTAGTGTTAGGTTTAGGTTTAGGCTTAGGGTTAAAGTTAGATTTTGATTTAGGATTAAATCTAGGGTTAGGTCTAGGGCTAAGTATATGGCTACTGTTAGGTCTTGGTTTATGGCTAGGATTAGGGTTATGGTAAGGGATAGGTTTAGAACTAGGAATAGGGCTATGTTGATAGTGAGAGTTAGTCTTATGTATAAGCTTAGTGTTTGGTTAGGTATAGGGCTTAATTAGGGCTAGGGATAGGGCTAGGTTTATGGTTATGTTTAGGCCTAGGGTTTAGTTTTAGGCTTAGGGTTAGGTTTCATGGAAACGTTGGGGGTTAGAGCTAGGGATAGGTCTAGGGTGAAGGTTAGATATAGGGTTAGAGCTAGGGGTTTATTAGAGTTATGATTAAGGCTAGGTTGAGGGCTAGGATGAGGGCTAGGGTTGTGTTAGGGTTAGGGCTAGGATTAGTGTTAGGGTGAATGTCAGGTATAGGGTTATGGTTACAGATAGTTTTAGGGTTAGGTTTATGGCTATGTTTAGTGTAAGTGTTAGGTTTCTGATAGAGATCAAATTTAGAGCTAGGGGTATTAGTAGGGTCAGGGTCAGGTTTAGGGTTTTGATTAGGTTAGGGTTTAGGGTTAGGGCTCCAATTAGTGTTAGGGTTTGGTTTAGGGTAATGATAGGGTTTGGTTTAGGGTTCAGGTTAGATTTAGCATAATAGATAGAGTTATGGTTATGGTTAAGGTTAGATTTAGTCCTAGGGTTAGCATTATAATTAGGGTTATGTTTAGGGTAATTGATAGGGTTAGGCTAAATTTAGGGTAGGGTTATGGATAGGATTAGGGCTAGGGTAAGTGGTAGGGTTATGGGTTTGTTTTTTGTTAAGTTTAGGGCTAGAATTAAGGCTAGGGCAAATGTCAGGTCTAGGATTTTGGCTAGTGATAGTTTTAGGGTTAGGTTTATGGCTAGGTCTAATATAGGATTAGGTTTAGGGGTAGGTTCAGGGTTAGAGCTTTGTATATTATCATGGGAAGAGGCAGATTTAGGGTTTGGGTTGGGCTAAGGTTTAGGGTTAGGACTTGAATTAGCATTAGGGTTAGTGTTAGGGTAATGATAGGGTTACATTTAGGGTTCAGGTTAGGTTTAGGTTAATGAAATAGGTTAGGGTTAGGGATAAGTTTAGGGTTAGGCCTAGGGTTACCATTAGAGTTATGGTTATGGCTAGGGTAATGGATAGGGTTAGAGCTAGTGATAGGGCTAGGGTTATGGTTAGAATTCTGGCTTGGGTTAGGGTAAAGTTTACGACTATGTTCTGGGTTAGGTTTAGGTTTAGGGTTAGGTTTAAAACTGGTTAAGTCTCGGATTAGGGCTTGGTTTTGGGTTTGGTTAGGGCAAGGATTAGGACTATGCTAATGTATAAACTAGTGTTGCAATTAGTGCTAGTTTTAGGGTTAGGTTTAGGGCTTGGTCTAGTGTTACGGTTAGGTTTAGGGTTAGGGTGATGTTTAGAGCAAGGGTTATTGTTAGGGTTAGTGTCAGAGTCAGGGTTAGTTTTCGCATTAGGGATAGAACTTGAATTATGGCTAAAGTTTGTAGTAGTTGTATGATTAGGGTTTTGTTTAGGTTAAGGTTTAGGGATATACATTGGTTTTGTTTTAGGGCTATGGCTTTGGTTATGTCTAAATTATGGATCAGCATCAGGGTTAGGGGTAGTGTTAGTTTGAAGTTTAGGTTTAGGGTTAGTGTTAGATTTAGATTTAGGGTTAGATCTAGGGTTAGGGTAGGGCTAGGGCTAGGGTGAGGGTGAGGGTTAGGGTTGTGGGAATGAATATGGTTAGAACTAGGGATTCAGGCAGCGTGAGAATTAGAGTTAGTCATAGTAGTAGTCTTAGAGTTAAGGTTAGGGTTAGGGCTAAATTGGGCTAGGATTAGAGCTAGGGTTAGGGCTAGGTTTAGGGCTCAATTGGGGCTAGAATTAGTACTAGGGTTAGTGTTAGATTTAGAGCTAAATTATGGCTAGGATTAGGGCTAGAGTAAGGGTTAGGGTGAGAACTAAATTAGGGCTTAGGATTAGGGTTAGGGGTACATTAGGGCTAGTTTTAAAGCTAGGGTTAGTGTTAGGGTTAGACTAAGGGGTTGGGCTAGAGTTAGGGTTAGCATTGGTGTTAAGGTAAAGTTTAGGGAAATGGGTAGGGTTATAGCTAGCTTTAGGTATAGGGTGAGCTTTAGAATTAGGATTAGGCCTAGGATTACGTTTCAGTTTAGGATTAAGTCTAGGTTTAGGGCTAGGTTAAGGGCTAAGTTTTCTGTTATGGTTATGGCTGGGAAGAGGTCTAGGGCTAATATCAGGTTTATGTTTAATGTTAAAAATAGTTTTAGGGTTAGGTTATGGCTAGGTCTAGTGTAAGAGTTAGGTTTAGGTTAAAGGTCAGCTTTAGGGCTAGGGTTATTATTAGGGTCAGAATCAGGGTCAGAGTTAGCATTTGGTTTAGCTAAAGGTTTAGTGTTAAGGCTCGAATTAGCATTAGGGTTAGATTTAGGATTAGGGTAATGAATAAGGTTTAGTTTCGGTTTCAGTTAAGGTTTAGGGTAATGGATAAGTTAGGTTTAGCAATCGGGTTAGGGTTACCATTAGTGTTAGGGTTATGTTAAGTTTAATGGAGAGGTGTAAAGCTAGGGTTATGGCTAGGCTATGGTTTGGATTAACTCTAAGATTAGGGCTAGGTTTATTGATAGGGTTATGGTGTGATTTAGGGTAGGTTTTAAGGTTAGGGTAAGTTTTAAGTTTAGGGCTAGGTTATAGTTAAGTTAGTGTAATGGTTAGTGTTTGAGCTTGGTTTAGGGCTAGGGCAAAGATTAGGTTTATGTTTAGGTCTAGGTTTACATTTATGGTTAGAATTAGATTTAGTGTTAGGGATGGGGTTTTAATTAGGGTTAGGCTTAGGGTTATGGTAATGTATATGGTTAGAGCTAAAGTTCAGGCTAGGTTTAATGTTAGGATTAGGGATAGTGTTAGGAATAGGGTTAGGATAGAGCTAAGGTCATGTTTAGTGTAAAGGTTAGGCTTTGAGCTATTGTTAGGTTAATGTGAGGTTTAGGTTAGGGCTAGATTTAGGGATAGGGTCAGGCTAAAGGTTATGCCCAGAGCTAAGTTTAGGCCTAGGTTTAGGGCTAAGTTTTATGTACTAGGGTTTTATGTACTAGGGTTAGGACTATAGTTAATGTAAGAGCTAGGGTTAGATTTAGGGCTGGTTTTAGGGTTAGGGTTATGGCTAGGTCTAGTGTTAGGTCTAGGTTTTGAGTTATTCTCATGTTTAAAGCTAGGTTCAGTGTTAGAATTAGGGTCAGGTTTGGGAATAGGGTTAGGGTTAGGGTTAGAGCCAGAATTAGGACTAGGTTTAGGTCTAGGGGTAGGGTAAGTGTTCGGTTTATGTTAAGAGTTATTGTTAGTGCTAGTGCTAGGTTTTTGTTTAGGTCTAGGGCTAGAGTTATAGCTATATTTAGCATTAACTTTGGGTCTAGGTCTAGTATTAGGCTTACGTATAAGTATAGGCTTATCAGTAGGGCTAGTGTTAGGGTTTGGTTTAGAGTTAGGGTCAGGTTTAGACCTAGGGTTACTGTTAGGGTCAGATGAGGGTCAGGGATAGGTTTACAGGTAGAATGAGGGCTAGGGTTAAGACTAGTATTATGGTTAGAGTTTAAGTTAGGCTAAGGATTAGAATTAGGATTAGGGTTAGCATTTGGGTTAGGGTTTGGTTTTAGTGTAAGGAATAGGTTTAGAGTTAGGGTTAGGGCTAGTGTTGGGGTTAGGGTTAGGCCTAGTATTACAGTTAAAGCTAAGGTTAGGGTTCAGATTAGGTGTAGAATTTGTGTTAGGATTAGGGCTACAGTTAGGACAATGACTAATGTATGAACTAGGTTATGATTAAAGCTAGTTTTAGGGTTAGGTTAAGGGTAGATATAGTGTTAAAGTTAATTTTAGGTTAGGGTGAGGTTTAGAGCTAGGATTAGTGTTACGGTCAGTGTCAGGGTCAGGGTAAGTTTTACAGTTAGTTTTAGGGTTACTTGTAGGGTTATGGTTTGATTGAGGTTAAGGGTTCAGATAAGGGCTATGGCTTGGTTTTGGTTTATGTCTAGGACTAGGGATAGGGCACATTTTAGGATTAGCGTTATATTTAAGGGTAGTGTTAGAGTTTGGTTTAGGCTTATTTTAGAGTTAAATTTAGACTTAGGTTTAGATTTAGACTTAGGCTTAGATCTAGGATTAAGATTAAGGCTAAGGATAGAACTAGGGCTAGGGCTAGGGCAAGAGTTAGAGTTAGTCTTATGGCTAGGTTTAGGGTTAGGATAGGATTAAATAAAGGCTAGGATTAGCACTAGGCTTTGTGTTAGGCCTAGGATTAGGGTGAGGATTAGGGTTAGGTTTAGGGTTTCGTGAGTTTTGGGGTATAGGATGAGGTTATATGTAGGTTTAGGGCTAGGATGAGGAGTAGAATTAGGGTTAGGGCTCGAGTTATGGTTTAGGCTAGGATTAAACCTAGGTTTAGTGCTAGGATTATGGCTAGGTCTAATTTCAGGTCTAGTGTTATGGTTAAAATAGTTTTAGGTTTAGGTTTATGGCTAAGTCTACTGTAACTGTTAGGTTTAGGGTTAGGTTCAGGTTTAGAGCTAAGGGTATTCTTAGGGTCAGTGTCGTGATTAGTGTTTTGGATAGGTTAAAGTTTAATGTTAGGGCTCGAATTAGCATTAGCGTTAGGATTAGGGTAAAGATGGTGTTAGGTTTAGGTTTCAGGTTAGGTTTAGGGTAATGGATAGGGTTAGGACTAGTGATATGATTAGGTTTAGGCCCAGGTTTAGCATTAGGGTTAGGGTTATGGTTAGGGTAATGGATAGGGTTAGAGATAGGGGTACAGCTAGGGTTATTGTTATGATTAATTATAGGGTTAGGGTTACGGTTAAATCTACGGTTAGAGCTAGGGTTATAATTACAATTAGTTTTAGGGTTAGGGTTGGGGTAAATCTAGGGATAGTGCTCGGAATAAGGCTAGGTTTTGGGTTAAGTTAAGGCTAGGTTTAGGGTAATGGCTTATGTAAGTACCTGGGGTTGTGATTAGGGCTATTTTTATGGTTAGGGTTAGGGCTAGGTCTATTGTTAGGTTTAGGTATAGGGTTAGGGTGGTGTTTAGAGCTAGGATAAGTGTTAAGGTCAGAGTCAGGGTCAGAGTTAGTTTTAGGGCTTGGCTTAGAACTGGAATTATGGATAGAGTTATGGCTAAGTGTAGGGTTAGGGCTTAGTTTTCATTAAGGGTTAGGGTTAGGTCTATGGCTTGGTTTTGTTTTAGGGCTAGGGTTAGTGCTAGTTATAGGATTAGCCTTAGGGTTAGGGCTAGTGTTAGGTTTAGGTTTAGGCTAGGGCTTATTGTTAGATTTAGAGTTATGGTTAGATCTAGGGTTGCTGCTAGGGCTATGAATAGGGCTAGAGTTAGACCTATGGTTTGGGCTAGGATTAGGGTTCCAGTAAAGTATAGGTTTAGATCTGGGTTAGGATTAAAGTGATAGTTAGAGTTAGTCTTTGGGCTAGGGATAGGTTTAAGGTTAGGGATAGGGCTAAATTAGATCTAAGATTAGGGCTAGGGGTAATGTTAGAATTAGGCCTAGGGTTATGGTTAGGGTTATAATTAAGGCTATGTTTAGGGCTAGGATAAGGGCTAGGGTTTGTGTTAGAGTTAGGGCTAGTATCATGGCTAGGGCTAATATCAGGTCTAGGTTTATGCTTAGGGTTAGTTTAGTGGTTAGTTTTATGGCTAGGTCTAGTGTAAAAGTTAGGTATAGGGTAAGAGTGAGGTTTAGAGCTAGGGGAATTATTAGGGTCAGTGTCAGTGTTAGGGTTAGTTTTAGCTTTGAGTTTAGGGTTAGGGCTCAAATTATCATTAGAGTTACTGTTAGGGTAATGATTGTATTAGGTCTAGGGTTCAGGGAAGGTTTAGGGTAATTGATAAGTTTGGGGATAGTGATATGTTTAGGGTTAGGCCTAGGGTTAACATTAGGGTAAGGGTTATGTTTAGGTTAATGATACAGTTATACTTAAGTTTAGGGCAAGAGTTATGGTTAGAATTAGGTCTTGATTTAGGGTTAGGGTGAGGGTTAGAACAAGGGTTAGGTTATTGTTATGTTTAGTGTAACGGTTAGATTCTGAGCTATGGTTAGGGCTGGGCTCAGTGTTAGGTTCAGGATTAGGTCTAGGGATAGGATTACAATAGGTTTTGGTTTGGGGTTATGGTTAGGATTAGACCTAAGATTCATGGTAAGGTCAGTAGAAAGGTCAGGGTTAGTGTTAGGGTTTTGGACAGGGTTAGTTCTAGAATAAGGGCAAGGGTAAGGGCTATTAATAAGGTTAGTGTTTTGGTTAGCCTAAGGATTAGGGATTGGTCTGGGTTACCCTTAGTTTAAAGGTTTTGCTTCAGGAAGGGATTGGTTTAGAGCTAGGTTATGGTTATAGTTAGGGTTAAAGCTAGGTTTAGGACTCGGGTTAGGCCTAGGTTTTGTGTTAAGGTTAGGGCTAGGGTTAGGACAGTGGCTAATGTAAGAACTAAATTTACCATTAGGGTTAGTTTCAGTGTTATGGTATGGGTTAGTTTTAGTGTTAGGGTTAGGTTTAAGGTTAGGTTGATATTTTTAGCTAGGGTTCGTGTTAGAATAGGAGTCAGGGTCAGGCTTAGTTTTAGGGTTAGAGTTAGAACTCAAATTAGGGCTAGGGTTACTATTAGCATTCAGTTTAAGGTGATGGTGGTGTTTAGAGCTAGGGTGAGTGTGAGGATATGAGTCAAGATCAGGGTTGGTTTTAAGATTAGGGTTAGGACTCAAATTAGGGCTAAGGTTAGGTCTAGTAGTAGTGTTAGGGTTTGGTTTAAGTTAAGGTTTAGATTTAGGGCTACCACTCAGTTTTGTTTTAGTCCTATGGTTAGGATTAAGGCTAGTGTTAGTGTTAGGCTTAGGCTTACTGTTAGGGTTAAATTTGGAATTAGGTTTAGACCTAGGGTGAGGGCTAGAACTAAGTATAGGGTAAGGGTTATGGCTAGGTTTAGGGTTATGGTAAGGGATAGGGTTAGAACTAGGGATAGTGCTAGGGCGAGAGTTAGTCTTAGAGCTAGGGTTAGGGTTAGGGTTAGAGATAGGGCTAAATTAGGGCTAGGATTAGGGTTAGGTTTAGTGTTTAGTTTAAGCCTAGAGTTAGGTTTAGTGTTAGGGTTAGGGTTAGAGTTTAGAGTTAGCGTTTAGAGTTTAGGTTTAGCGTTCGGGCAAAGTTTGTGGTAATGGTTGGCTTTATAGCTAGGTTTAGAGGGAGGGTCGAGGGTTATAATTAGGATTAGGGCTGTGGTTAGGGTTAGGGTTATGATTAAGCCTATGTTTAGGGCTAGGATGAGGGCTAGGGAATTTTTTTTTAGGGTTAGGGCTAGGATTAGTGCTAGGGCTAATTTCAGGTCCAGAATTATGGTTAAAGATAGATTTAGCTTTAGGATTATGGGTACATCTAGTGTAAGGGTTAAGTTTAGGGTTAGCGTCAGTTTTAGAGCTAAGGGTATTATTAGGGTCAAGTTCTGGGATAGGGTTTGGGATAGGTTAAAGTTTAAAGTTAGGGCTTGAATTAGCATTAGGGTTAGGGTTATGGTTATGGTAATAAATAGAGTTAGAGATCAGTTTAGGGCTAGGGTTATGGTTATGATTAGGGCTAGGTTTTGGGTTAAGTTAGTGCTAGGGTTAGCTTTATGGCTAATGTAAGTACTAGGGTTATGCTTACGGCTAATTTTAGTGTTTTAGGGCTAGGCTTACTGTTAGGTTTAGTTTAGGTTTAGGGTGATATTTAGACCTCAGGTTAGTGTTATGTTCAGAGTAAGGGTCAGGGTTAGTTTTAGGGTTTGTCTTAAAACTCGAATTAGAGCTGGGGTAAGGCTTGGTGTAGGGTTAGGGCTTGGTTTAGGTTAAGGGTTATGGTTAGAGGTTTGGCTCGGTTTGGTTTTAGGGCTAGGATTAGGGTTAGTGAAATTTTTAGAATTAGTTTTAGGGTTAGGGCTAGTGTTAGATTTAGGCTTGGGCTTCGGTTTAGGGTTAAATTTAGAGTTAGGTTTTTATCTAAGGTTAGTGCTAGGGCTAAGGATAGGGCAAGTGTTAGGACTAGAATTTGGATTAGGGTTAGGTTCATGGGAAGGGATAGGATTAGAATGAGTGATAGGGCCAGTGTGAGAAAGTTATTCTTAGGGCTTGGGTTAGAGTTAGGGTTAGGGATAGGGCTAAATTATGGCTAGGGTTAGTGTTAGGGATAAGGTTAGAACTGGTTTTAGAATTATCATCAGGGTTAGGGCTAGTTTTAGGCTTAGGCATCAAATTAGGGTTAGATTTAAAGTTAGGTTTTGATATAGTGTTAAAGCTAGGGCTAAGGATAGGTCAATTGTGATGAAAAGGGTGAGGGTTAGAGTTAGGGTCACGATTAGGGTAAGGGATGTGCTTTTGCCTAGGTTTAGGGCTATGGCAAGGGTTAGTATTAGGGTTAGGGAGAGAGTTAGGGTTACGGTTATGACTAAGGCTAGGTTCATTGCTAGGATGAGGTTTAGGGTTTGTGTTAGGGTTAGAGATAGTATTATGGCTAGGGCTAATGTCAGGTCTAGGATTATAGTTAGGTGTAGATTTAGTGTTAGGTTTATGACTTGGTCCAGTGTAAGGATTATGTTTAGGGTAAGATTCAGGTTTATATCCAGGGTTATATTTAGGGTCAGGGTCAGGTTTAGGGTTTCGGTTATGTTAGGGTTTCAGTTTAGGGTAATGACAGGGTTAGTTTTAGGGTTTAAGTTTGGTTTAGTGTAATGGATAGGATTAGGGTTAGGCCTAGGGTTAGCTTAAGAATTAGGGTTATTGTTAGGGTAATGGATAGGTTTAGACCTAAGGTTAGGGCTAGGGTTATGTATAGGATTAGGGCTAGTTTTGGGTTAGGGTTAGGTTTAACTTTAAGGTTAAAGCTCGGTTTACCACTTGCTTTAAAGCTAGGTTTTGGGTTAGGTTAGGGCTAGGGTTAAGACTATGGCTAATGTATGAAGTAGGGTTATGATTAGCGCTAGTTATAGGGTTAGGGTTAGGGCTAGGTCTAGTGTTAGGTTTAGGTTTACGGTGATGATGATATTTAGAGCCAGGGTTAGTGTTAGGGTAAGAGTCAGGGTCAGGGTTAGTTTTCAGGTTAGGGTTAGGACTAGAATTAGGATATGGTTAGGGCTTGGTGTAGGGTTAGGGATTGGTTTAGGATAAGGGTTTGTGTTACGGCTATGTCTCGGTTTTGTTTTAGGGCTAGGGCTAGTGTTAGAGCTAATTGTAGGATTAGCATTAGCATTAAGGCGAGTGTTAGGTTTAGGTTTAGGCTTAGGTTTAGGGTTAGATTTAGAGTTATGATTAGATCTAGGGTTATGGCCAGGGCCATGAATAGGGCTAGGGTTAGGCCAAGGGTTAGGGCTAGGATTAGGGTTCTAGTAAGGGATAGGTTTGGAACTAGGGTTAGGGTGAGAGTTAGAGTTAGTCTTTGGGCTAGGATTAGGGTTAGGGTTAGGGATAGGGCTAAATTAGAGTTAAGATTAGGGCTAGGGTTAGTGTTTATTTTAGGCCTAGGGTTTGGGTTAGGGATAAAATTAAGGCTATGTTTAGGGCTAGGATAAGGGCTAGGTTTGTGTTAGTGTTAGGGCTAGGATTATGGCTAGGGTTAATATCACGTCTAGGGTTAAGGTTAGGAATAGTTTAGGGTTAGTTTTATGGCCAGGTCTAATGTAAGGGTTAGGTAGGTTAAGAGTCAGGTTTATAGCTACAGGAATTATTAGGGTCACGGTTACTATTAGGGTTTGGTTTAGGTTTGCGGTTAGGGTTATGGCTCAAATTAGTATTCGGGTTAGGGTTAGTGTAATAATTAGATTAGGTTTAGGGTTCAGGGTAGGTTAGGCTAATTGATAGGTTTGGTAAAGCAATAGGGTTATGTTTAAGCCTAGGGTTAGAATTATGGTAAGGGTTATGTTTAGGGTAATGGATACATTTACAGTTAAGTTTAGGGCAAGGGTTATGGTTAAAATTCAGTCTTTTGTTAGGGTTAAGGTGAGGGTTAAAGCTAGGATTAGGTTTAGGGTTATGTTTAGCATAAGGGTTAGGTTCTGAGCTATGGTTAGGGCTAGGCTGAGAGTTAGGTTTCAAGTTAGGTCTAGGGATAGGATTATGGTAAATTTTGGGTTAGGGTTGGTGTTAGGGTTAGACCCTGATTTAGTATTAGGGTCAGAATAAGGATCAGGTTTAGGCTTAGGGTTTGGGATAGTGTTAGAGCTAAAACAAAGGCTAGGGTTAGGACTATTAATAGGGTTAGGGCTTTGGTTAGTCTAAAGACCAGAGATAGATCTAGGGTTACTCTTTGGTTTAGTATTTTGCTTAGGGTAAGGGATTGATTTAGATCTAGGGTTAGGGCTATGGTTAGGGTTAGAGATACAATTAAATCTAGGTTTAGGGCTCAGTTTAGGGCTAGTTTTTTGTTAGGTTTAGGGCTACGATTGGGACAATAGCTATTATAAGAACTACGGTTACCATTAGGGTTAGTTTTAGGGTAGGGTTATGGGTAGTTTGAGTGCTAGTGTTAGGTTTAAGGTTAAGGTGATATTTATAGCTATGGTTCTTGTTAGAATAGGAGTCAGGGTCAAGGTTAGTTTTAGGGTTAGTGTTAATACTTGAATTAGGGCTATTGTTAATGTTAGTGTCCTGTTTGAGTTTAGGGCAGTGTTTAGATCTAGGGTGAGTGTTAGGATATGAGTCAGAGTCAGGGTTAGTTTTAAGGTAAGGCTTAGGACTTCAATTAGGGCTAGGTTTAGGTTTAAGTGTAGGGTTAGTTTTTGGTTTAAGTTAAGGTTTAGGGTTAGGGCTATTGCTCGGTTTTGGTTTACTGCTAGGATTGGGTTAGGGCTAGTTTTACTATTATAATTAGTGTTAGGGCTAGTGTTAGTGTTAGGCTTAGGCTTAGGTTTAAGGTTAGATTTAGAGTTATGTTTAGGGCTAGGACTAACTTTTGGGCAAGTGTTAGAGCTAGTCTTAGGTTTATGGTAGCAGACAGGGATAGAACTAGGGTTAATGCTAGGGCAAGAGTTAGAGTTAGTCTTAGGGCTGGGTTAGGATCGGGTCAGAGATAGAGCTAAATTAGGGCTGGGATTAGGACTAGGTTTTGTGTTTAAGCCTAGGGTTAGGGTGAGGGTTAGGTTTGAATTTAGGTTAAGGGATGGCCTTATAGCTAGATTTAGAGGTAGGATGAGGGTTAGAATTAGGGTTAGGTGTAGGACTAGAGATAGGGTTAAGATTAAGGCTAGGCTTAGGACAAGAATGAAGGCTAGGTGTGTTTATAGGATTAGGTCTAGGATTATGGCTAGGGCTAATTTCAGGTCCAGAATTATGGTTAAAGATACTTTTAGGTTTAGGTTTGTGGCTAAGTCTAGGCTAAGTGTTAGGTGTTGGGTTATGGTCAAGTTTAGATGTGGTTATAGATAGCGTTAGGGCAAGGGCGAGGGTTAGTATTAGGGTTAAAACTAGGGTTAGGTTTACAGTTATGATTAAGGCTATGTTTAGCGCTACAATGAGGACTAGGATTTGTTTTAGGGTTAGGTATAGTATTAGGGCTATGGTTAATGTCAGGTCTTGGGTTACAGTTAGGGATAGATTTAGTGTTAGGTTTATGTCTTGTGCCAGTGTAAGGGTTAGGTTTTTGGTTAGGGTCAAGTTTAGATCTAGGGTTATTTTTAGAATTAGGGTCAGCATTAGGGTATGAGTTAAGTTAGTGTTTAGGTGCAGGGCTCAAATTAGTGTTAGATTTAGAGTTAGGGTAATGACAGGGTTAGGTTTAGGGTTTAGGTTTGGTTTAGTGTAATGTATAGGGTTAGTGTTAGGCCTAGGGTTATCAGAAGGGTTAGGGATATCGTAAGGGTTATTATAGGGTTATCGCTAAGGTTAGGGCTAGGGTTATTTATAAGATTAAGGCTAGTGTTGGAGTTAGGGTTAGGTTTAAGTTTAGGGTTAAAGTTAGATTTAGGACTAAGATTAAGGCTAGGTTTTGTGTCAGGTTGGGGCTAGGGTTAAGGCTACCACTAATGTATGAAGTAGGTTTATGATTACAGCTAGTTATAGGTTTAGAGTTAGGTCTAGGTCTAGTGTTAAAGTTAGGTTTACGGTGATGATGATGTTTAGAGCCAGGTTTAGTGTTAGGGTCAGAGTCAGGTTCAGGGTTAGTTTTTGGGTTAGGGTTAGACTATAATTTGGGATACAGTTAGGGCTATGTGTAGGATTAGGATTTGGTTTAGGTTAAGGTTAAGGTTAGGGCCATGACTTGGTTTTGTTTTAGGGCTAGCAGTAGGGTTAGGGCTAGTTTTATGATTATTCTTAGGGTTAGGGCTAGTGTAAGTGTGAGATTTAGGCTTGGGTTACGGATTAGGGGTAAGAGTAGAGTTATGGTTATGTTTAGACTTATGGTTAGTGTTAAATTTAGAGTTAGGTTTAGATCTAGGTTTTGTGATAGGGCTAAGTATAGGTCTAGGGTAGGGCTACGTTTAGGGCTAGGTATATGTGATGATAAGGGGTAAGGTTAGAACTAGGTATAGGGATAGTGTGAGAGTTACAGTTAGTCTGAGGGCTAGAGTTAGGGCTAGGGATAGGAATAAATTAGGGCTTGGATTAGGGCTAGAGTAAGTGTTAGCGTCAGGCCTAGGGTTAGGGCTAGGTTTAGTGTTAGGTTTAGGGTTAGGTTAGGTTTAGGGTAAGGGATGGCAATATAGCAAGTTTAGCACTAGGGTGAAAATTAGGGTTAAGGTTAGGGTTAATGTTAGGGTTAGGGTTATGATTAAGGTGAGGTTCCTTGCTAGATTGTGGGCTTATTTTGTATTAGGGTTAGGGCTAGATTAGAGCTAGGGCTAATGTCAGGTCTAGGGTATGGTTAGGGATAGTTTTAGGGTTAGGTTTATGGCTAGGTCTATTGTAAATTTTTGGTTTATTTTTAGGGTCAGGTTTAGAGCTATGGGTATTATTAAAGTCAGAGTCAAGTTTAGGGTTTTGCTTAGGTTAAGGTTTAGGTTTAGGGGTCAAATTAGTCTTATATTCAGGGATTGGGTAATGACACAGTTAGATTTAGGGCTCAGGTTATGTTTAGGTTAATAGATAGGATTAAGGCTAGTGCTAGGATTAGGGTTCCGCCTAGGGTTAGCATAAGGATTATAGTTATCTTAGGGTAATGAATAGGGTTAAAGCTAGAGTTAGGGCTAGGGTTATGGTTAGGATTAGGTTTAGGGTTAGGCTTAGGATTATAGTTAGGGCTAGGGTTATTGTTAAGGTTAGCTTTAGGGTTAAAGCTAAGGTAGGGCTTGGATTAGGGCTAGGTTTTGTGATAGATTAGAGTTATGGCTAATGTAAAAACTAGTGTAATGATTAAGACTAGTTTATGGTTAATGTTAGGGCTAGATGTAGTTTCAGGGTTAGTTTTAGGGTTAGGGTGAAGTTTAGAGCTAGGGTTAGTGTTATTGTCAGGGACAGTAACTTCTCTTATCTTAGAAATTTAGCCATCTAGTTGAAGCCCAGCTCAAGGCTAGATGCCTTGTTTACATATTTTTGTGAAAAACTACTAAGGGGGTGTCCAGCACCTGGAGTGCTGATTTTTTTTCCCATCCAATGGACAAGTAAAACATGGCAACATGTAAGGTGGAAGTTATCTACATTAAACATTTCTGTAGAAATTCTTTGCTGACAGTTCTAAAATCAGCCATGGAGAAGATTTCTGGAGAAACTCAGTTAAGACTTTTTTGTGGGCCTTGGTAGGGAGGGGAAAGATGGGAATTTGGGTCTGAGAGCAGGTAGGTGATCTAAGAATGAGGAAGAGGATGTAAAAGAATAATGGGAAAGGGGTTTGGGATTTTCCCTATCAACAAAAACTTGAGCAGTAGAACAGGTAGAGCAGAGGAGAGGATGGGAGTGAATATCCCAAAAAGGAGAGAATGGGAGTGAATATCCCAAAAAGGCTATAAGGGACATTAAATTCTTTTTTTTTTAGTGTTTTTCAGTTTTTTTTTTTTTTTTGGTTGTTCAAACATTACAAAACTCTTGACATATCATATTTCATACATTAGAGTCAAGTGGGTTATGAACTTCCATTTTTACCCCAAAGCAGCTTTAAATGCCATTTTCACCAGATCCTGGTAGGGGTCCGAGGGCTCTCTTAGCTAGTTTGAGCTTTGAGTTAACTGGTAAGAGGACATGGTGGGACCAGGTGTGGGCACTGACAGGAGAAGAGAGGAGTGGGTGAGTGGAGAGATAACTTCAGTACCTGCTACCCCAGCAAGGGGGCAAATGTTGGAGGAAGGGCAGTGGTTTGGGGTTTTGATCTAGTAGTTGGAGGAGAAAAAACAGGTTATTGTGGTTGGGGAAATGGTGGCGGGGATGGAGCAGAAGGTTGAGGGAGAGGACCTATTTGAGCCAGGTGATAGGATGGAGGTTCATCAGCAGGGTCAAAATTAATGGATGAGTCTGTTGAAGAAGAAGATTGGGTATTGGTGGTTGGGGGGGGTTGTTTTGCAAGCTAGAAAAATTTGTAAAGTTTTTTTTTTTTTAAGAGAGAGAGAGAGAGAGAATTTTAATATTTATTTTTTGGTTTTCGGCGGACACAACAACTTTATTTGTATGTGGTGCTGAGGATCAAACCCAGGGCCCACACGTGCCAGGCAAGTGCACTACCGCTTGAGCCACATCCCCAGCCCCCAAATTTGTAAAGGTTTAAAGAGGTTCAGAGAGCAAAATTGGATCAGAGCAAGAAGAAAGCTTGAACATAGGGGCTCTTTACCCATTTTTTGAATGCTCACAGTAATTTTAAATATCCCTTAGAATAGATTGATCCAGAGACCCAAAAGGGGGTCATTTATTTTGGTTGTCTAGGGGATAAGTGGGCCAATCCTGGGTGCTATATTTGATCAATATTTTTGGTTTGATGTCTGGTTTCAAGGAAGGGGTTTTGAGGTTATCCAAGAAGCATTTTAAGGGAGATTTAACTGGCAGAAAGGAAGCATTACACATTTCAAAAACATAGTATAAGGGAGAGGAAAGGGATTGCAAACATTGTATAGGGTAGAAGGAAGGAGATGCAAATTTTTCTGTATTATAAGGGAGAGGGAGGAAGCTGATTTTTTTTTTTTTTGCAAAAGGGTCGTCCCTGCTAGAGCCAAAAATCTGGAGTGCCTATTGGCAGGTTCAAACTGCAGAGATTGGTTGTCATAAATGCTGACAGCAGAGGTTCCCATCCTGGATGTGGCAGAAGCCATGGGAGACCTTGACCAAGGATTTTTGGGAACGCTGCTGGAGAGGCCAGAGACTCCCAGGGCCAGAAAGAGGGGAGGGAGAGAGGGAGGGAAGGGTAAGTGTATCTATAGCAACCAAGTCTTAAAGTGTGAGGACTGGGACTTTATGAGAGCCACTGAAACCCATGAAGGTCTGGGTAGAGTGTGATGTTTAGTTCTCTATTATGTGTTCCCAGAGGTTACAAGGTCCTTTGAGGGACCAGCAGCTGGGAAGGGGAGGGGAAATAATTTTGAACAGAAGTGCTAATCTGACCATGGAAGGAATCCCTGAGGGCCACTGTGGCCTTGAAGTATGTGATGGGGTGCTTTTCTCCCCACAAGTGGGCAAAGAGGTTTGCTGGAAGATCAAATTTCAAATCCTCCTGACACCACCATTTGGTTTAGGACTACAGGAAGGGGAAAATCACCAATCAAAGGCCCAGGGTGCATGTAGTTCTGGTGGTTGAGAAAAGGGCTCAGGTCGTCCGGTGAGTGGCACTTCTGGAGGAAGAGGGACCCAAAAGTGAATTTTAACCCTCTTCTGAGGTTTCAGCAACAATGAAAGGAAAATGACGACAACAGTTAGGAGTGACCACTGCTATACTGCAGCAGTGCAAAAGAGGAGAAAGAGAGAGAGGAAGAGAAGGAGCGAGTGAAAAAAGAGAGAGCAAGGGAGTGTGAAAGCCAGAGAGGGAGACAGAGCAACAGCAGGAGGGAATATTTACAGCCAAATTCTAATGGGGTCTCTGGGTCTGCAAGCTGCCTTGTTGGCAGATAATGAATGGATCACACAGTAGTTCCTAAGAGTTTCATCTTCTGCCTTCAGGCAGATGGGGCAGGAGTCACATGTGGGTTTCTGTTGCACCAGACAGGTGGGGTTCAAATGATCCACCTTGATTGGGGTTGAATATTCAGACTTGATGCAAACAGGTGATAAAGGACCAGACAGAGGGAGGTTTGAGTATGTGGGTTATCCTGCAGCTAGCATTTGTTCAGATGTCCTGCAGACAACTTAATTCAACCTGTCCTGCACCTAACAAGGGGGAGCGCATACACACCACAGCCAGTATACAGGGTACTCCCCCCTCCATGCGAAGAACACTCCCTCCTGGGTAACCTGGGGAACTTGATTACTATAGCAGCCAAGCTAGAGGAGAAAGGCCTCCACAAGTGGGAAGAATATGTTTGTGTGGGAGCTCCTATACTGCTAGAGCTAGGGTAGAGGGAACATGCCCTTTTAGGTTGAAGACCCCTCCCACAATGGTGTACTGGAAACTCTTATGTGTCAAAAGCTAAAGTAGAGGGGACTCGCACTTCCAGGTGGGATACCTCTCCCACCTGGTGTCAGGGGATCTTGTATACTGCCAATGCCATGGTAGAGGGGACACTCCTGTCCGTGTGGAAGACCATTCCCACGTATGTGTACAGGGGTGCTTGTATATTGCCTTAGCCAGGGTAGAGAAGACTTGCCCCTCTAGGTGGGAGAATCTTCCCACCTTGGTGTCTGGGAGAGATAGTATACTGCCACAGCCAGGGTAGAGGGGACTCATTGTTCCAGGTAGGAGATCATTGCCTTTTGGGTGTCCAGGGGAGCTTGTACACCCATGCAGCAAGTGTAAAGGGTACTCGCCTCTCCAGTCAGGAGACCCCATAACCTGGTTTTGTGGGGAGCTCCTATACTACCAGAGCCAGGGGAGTGGGGACTTGACCCTCCAGGTGGAAGATCCTTTCTACTTTGTTGTAAGGGGAGTTCATATACTGCCACAGGCAGGGTAAAGGGGACTCACCACAAGAGGCAGGACACCCCTCCCTCCTGGGTGTGGGGGGGGGGCGAGAGTTCCTATACTACTACAGCCAGGGTCAAGGGGATTTGCCTCTCCAGGCTGGAAACCTTCTCACCTGGGTGTCAGGGGAAGATCCTTTACTGCTGCAGGGAGGGATGAAGGGACTCGCCCCTCCAGGCAAGAGACTCATCCAACCTGGGTGTCAGGCACAACTAGTAAACCAGTGCAGCCAGGATAGAGGGGACTCGCCTCTTCAGGTGGAAGAGCTTCCCATCTGGGTGTGTGTGTGGGAGCTCGTATAATGCTCCAGCCAGTGTAGTGGGGACTCCTCCCTCCAGGCAGGAGAACCCTCTCATCTGAGTATGGGGGGAGCTCTTATAATCTGGCAGCCAGAGTAAAGGGGAATCACCCCTCCAGGTGCAAGACTCCTCCTTTCTGTGTGTCAGGGTTAACTCGTATACCACTGTATTCAGGGTAGAGGGGACTCACCTCTTCAGGCAGGAGACCCCTCCAACTTGGGTGTGAGGGGGAGCTCATATATCTTCCCAAACAGTGTATAGGTGACTCATCCATAAAGGTGGGAGAACCCTCACACCTGGGTGTCCTGGGGGGGGATCTCTCCTATACAGCTGCAGGCAGGGCAGCAGGGACTTGAAACCCAGGCAGAACATTACTTTCACCTGGGTGTCCAGGGGAGTGCCAATCTTTCAGCAGCCATGGTAAAGGGGAATTGCCCCTCCAGGCAAGAATCCCCTCCCACCTGATAGTCAGGGGAAGTTCATATACCTCCAGAGCAAAGGTAAAGTGGACTCAACCCTCTAGGCTAGAGACCATCCCACCTTGGTGAATGAGGGAGCTCCTATACAGCTACAGCCAGGGTAGGGGGGACTCTCCCCTCCAGGCCAGAGACCTTCACACGTGAGTGTCAGGGGATCTCCTTTACTGCCAAAGCCAGTGTAGAGGGAACTCATGCCTCCAGGTGGGAGAACCGTCCGTCCTGGGTGTCTGGGAGCTTCTCTACTGCATTAGCCAGGGTCGAGGGTACTCTCTCTTTTAGGCAGGAGACCCCTCCCATGTTGCTATGGGGGGGTACTCATATACCTCTGCAGCCAGGAGGGAGGGGAAATACCCACTAGGCAGGAGACCCCTAAACCCTCATTTTCAGGAGATCGTATATACCGGCAGAGGCAGGGAAGAGGGGACTCACCATTCCAGGTGAGAAAACCCTCCCACCTGTGTGTGTGTGTGTGTGTGTGTGTGTGTGTGTGTGTGTGTAAGCTCTTATACCACTATAGCTAGGGTTGTGTGGACTCCTCACTCCAGGCATCAAATCCCTTTCACCTGGGTGTTACGCATGAGCTTGTATGCAATGTTAGCCAGGGTTGAGAGGACTCACCGCTTCAGGTGAGTCCTCTCTGAAGGACTCCCACCAGGGAGTCTCGGGGGAACTCCTATACCATCAAAGCCAGGGTATAGGGTATACGCCATTCCAGTTGGGAGATCCATCCCACCTAGATGTTAATGGGAGCTCTTATACAGCTGCAGGCAGAGTACAGGGGACTCGCCCCTTCAGGTTGGAAATGCCTCCCACCTGGGTGTTGGAAGGATCTACTACACCTCCACAGCCAGGGTAGAGGAAACTCGCCCCTCCAGGTTGGAGACTCTTGCAACTTGGGTGTCAGAGTTGGGGAGCTCTTATACCACTGATTGCAGGGCAGTGGGGACTTGCCACTCCAGATAGGAGACCACTCCCACCAGGGTGTCAGGGGGAGCTCTTATACTATAGCAACCTGGGTAGAGGGGAATTGCTCCTCCAGGTAGTAGACTTCTCCCACCTAGGTGTCCAGTGATGGGGCTCGTAAGCAGCCCTAGCCAGGGTAGAGGAGACTCACCCCTCTAATCGGAAGAGCCCTTCCTCTTGGGTGTCAGGTTAGCTCCTATACCGCTGCAGCCAGGGTACCGGGTACTCGCCCCACCAGGTGGGACACCCTTCCCACCTGGGTGTTACAGGGAGCTTGTATTCCAAGTTAGCCAGGGTAGAGGGTACTGGAGGTGTGAGTCACCTCTACCCTGGCTGTGGATATTTTGAGCTCCCCCCAACACTCAGGTGTGAGTAGTCTTCCTCCTATAGTGATGAGTGTCCTGTACACTGGCTACAGCAGTATAGGAGCTTTCCCGACACCCAGGTGCGATGGTTCTCCCATGTAGAAGAGGGACTCCTCATTACCCTGGCTGCTAGGCTTTAGTACCTCCACTGACACCCAGGAAGGAGTGGTCTCCCATCTGGAAGTGTGAGTCCCCTCTCTCCTGGCTGCAGCAGTATATGGGGAGAAAGGGGAGTAAGGGGAATGGGCGGAAAAGGGAGAGAAGGGTTCAAGGCCTAGATTAATTGCAGTGTGTCAGGATTGAGGAGCAGGCCCCAGGCTGAAGGAGGCCAAAGCCACCAGGCAAGGGTCACTGCTACCTTATTACAAAGGAATACCACAGGGGCAAACATCCCAGTTTCAGCCCCTGGCTCTGGTGAGCATCCTGGGAAAGGGATCTGGAAAAGGAGCCCAGCAGGGATAAGGGAAACAGGAGGGCTAAAGGAGTGTACACTGTGAAGTGCCGGATGAAGGGGGTTTGTTGGGTGCAGAGCAGGGCCACAGAAAACAGCTCAGACTAGGCACCTAGAGCTAGAGGGTATGGGAGAGCAGAGAAGAGTGGGGCCAGAGAGGCAGGGGCTTCACTAGGGTTTTGAGATGCAGGGAAGCCAAGGGGAGTGGGGAATAGGCTCAGCAATGCGTGCAGTTCAAGCCCAAGGAAGCACGGAGCAAGAAGGACCCCCAGAAGCTCAAGAGAAGAGCCAGTCCAAGGAATGGAGAGCCAAAGGCCAAACTGGGGCAGATGGATCAGGACAGTGAACAGTGCTGGGGAGGGAAGGCATGGAATCCAGCAAGGGTGAGGGAGGCACGAGGCCCAGCACCACTAACAGGTGTCAGGGATCCTGGTGCTGCCCCAAGGGTCTGGGAAGAGCAAGTAACCCAGTCGAGGTCAGGGTTCTGTTTCCCCTAAGGCGCCCTAGCCCCAATGAGGATCAAGGTCCAGAGACAAGGCCAAAGGGCCTGGCAAGAAACAGGGTCCAGGAGGAATGCGATTAGAGGGCACAGTGGGGGGGGGTCACGGTGCATGCAGAGAGGGGCAAGAGTAAGGACCCAACCAAGGATCCCAGGTAAGGGACCAATCCCACCAAAAGGCATTAGGTTCCCAATGATCAGGAGGACCCTGATCCAGGAAAATGTGATCAGGTAAGGAGAGGAAGGATCTGCGCTAGGATGAGGACATAGACAGCTGTGAAAAGGACACAGAACGGAGTGAGGTAGGGGGCCAAATCAAGGTGTGCCCAGGTCAGACATGACAGGAAGAAACACCAGAGAAAGGAACTTAAATTGAGTAACGGATGAGGAGCTCAGGCTGGCATCCAGGCCAGGGGACTGTAGAGCAAAAGGTCAGGGTGAAAAAGGGGTAGGTTTGCTTAGGGGCAGCTTTCAAGGCTAGATGGCAGGAGAGGGAAGGCAGGGCATCACCCATGGCACCTTATTCACTAGGCCCAGCCCTATTACCATTTGTCAAGTTTGGGCAGCATTGCAGGCCCAGACTAGAGGCAGGGCTGTTACCCATAGGAATCCTTCAGGGCCCAGAGGCCAACCAATTCAACTTCTCTGCCCCAGGTGAATAGATCCTCAGAGAGAGACCAGGACCAAAGGAGGGCAATGTGAGGGATACATTTGGTCCAGGATTGGGTGGATTTTGGTGGGGAACCAAAAACAATTGGAGGAGACCATGCTAGGAAGAAGCAGTATAAGTGGAGGGTCCTGGCAATGGCAAAATAACACAGTACATGAGGAAGAGAGGGGAGTCACCAGAGGGGGGCCCAGCAAGGGGCCTGAAATCAAGGGTCAGGGACAGGGTCATAGAGAAGGACAACTGGGGGCTCCAGCAAGGAGCCTGTCCCAAGAATGGGGTCCCAAGTACCAGGACCTGGTCCTGGGTCCCATGAAAACAGACAGAGCTGGGGAGGGGAGAAAGGGGAGTAAGGGTAGTGGGTGGCAAAGGGTGAGAAGTGCTAAAAGCCCAGATTCACTGCTGGGTGTCAGGATGGAGGAGCAGGGCTCGGACTGAGAGAGTCCAAAGGGCCCAGGCAATGGGCACAGCTATATTTTCCCAAAGGGAGCCCACAGGGCCAAACACCCAGTTCCAGTCCCCTGGATGTGGTGAGCATCCTGGGAAAGAAATTTTGAAAAGGGGCCCAGCAGGGACAGGGACAACAGGAGGGATGAAGGAGGGTACAGTGTGAAAGGCCCGTGGAAGGGTGTTGATTGGGTGCAGGTCAGGACTCCAGAAAGGATCCAATGCTAGGGACCAATAGGAGTGCTTAGACAAGGAAAGTGCAGGGAAGGGCGTTTTCCAGGGGGGTGGGTGACTGTAGGGTTCTGAGGTTCAAGGAAGCCAAGGGCAGTATGGTACTGGCCTCAGCGTGTCCTGTAGTCCAAGCCTAGGAAAGGACTGATTAAAAAAGGTCCCCAGAGGCTCAAGTGAGGACTCAGGCCAGGGAATGGAGATTCAAAGGCCAGATCTTGGGCAGGGGGCTCAGGACAGTGGACAAGACTTTGGAGGGATTGCAGGGGATTTGGTAGGGGGCAGGCAGGACAGGTGTGGGTAGGTTGGAGGTCAGGACCCCAGCAAGGAGCCCAGGAAGGGACCTAGAAGAGGGCCCAGGACATGGGAGAACAGGGAATGCCGGGCAGAGAAGTCAGGGCTGCACTAGGGTAGTGAGGTAAAGGAAAGCCAAGGGGAGCAGGGAAGTAGCCCCAGTGTGGGGCCCTTAGACAATGCCCAAAATAGCAGTGAGCAAGAAGGGCCAGCAGAGGCTCAAGTGAGGAGCCAGGCCAGGGAACTCAAAGCCAAGGGCCAGGGCTTTGGCAGGGTGCTCAGGACAGTGGACAGGGCTTGGAAGGGAATGCTTGCGTCCTGTTGGTGGGAGCCAAGCTAGAGTGCCAGTGTTCCTGCCAGGTGTCATGGTTACAGGTGCAGGACCTAGGGCCCAGGGAGAGCAAGGGGACCACATGAGGGGCAGGGCTCTGTTTCCACAAGATGCTCTTGCACAGATGAGAATCCAGGGGAAGGAACCAGGTCAAGTGGGCCTGGCAAGGGACTAGTGCAGGTGGACAGCAACCACAAGGCATGGCACAGGGTTGCGCTGGGTACAGAAATGGGAAAGAGCCAGGACCCAAGCAAGGATTCCAGGTAAGGGACTAACCTGTTCAAAAGAGGATTAGGAACCCAAGGAGCAGGAAGCCCACTTGCCAGGGGAAAGTTCTAGGGGAAGAAGAGGAAGGGGCAATGCTAAGATGAGCAGACAGAGGGCAGCTCAAAGGGCAAGGAGGGGAGCTCAGTAGGGGACCCAAGCAAGGGGCCCCCAGGTCTGTCCCAACAACAAGAGACCACACGGGAAGCAACGCAACACAAGGAACACAACCAGGGCCTCAGCTGAGCGGCTGGTCATGGAATTGGAGCGCAAAATGTTAGGGTTATGTGTCGCGACCCCCTTGCCCGCAAGGAAGACGCAACTCTCGAGAATCTTCTCTCAACAGTTTATTCAGGTCCCTGGATATTTCTTCTTCTCCCTCGGGTGCCCCTCCCAGCCTTAATAAAGCATCCCAAGCCCCAATGCAAAGCTGCCGCGTGGAACTTTCTCACAGGGTGGTGAAAAATCATGTGCCAACTTTCCCAGATAAGAAATTGTTTGTCACAGACCACAGCGGAGCCAGCGCCATCTTGTAATGGCGACCATAATCTGCAGAAACGGCAGAAGCGGCTCACCACAGTTCCCCCTTTTCTATTTTATTAAAACAATACAGGCGAGAGTAGAGGTCCTATCCCACTGTGCAGAAGTGGCTGCATAGTATGGCTCAGTCCCAAGGAGGGCCCTTCCCCAGATCTGAGGCCATATCAGCCGACGCCTTTTTTCGTGGGGCGGGGCGTGAACGCGTCTAACCCGCATGCAATAGGACATGCTCTCCTTGAGGTCCACGTCAAGGATCACTCAAGTGCAGTGCCTTGCCTCGCATCCTGTATCGTGACGATGGTGGACGAAGGGGGATAGCTGAGGCTGAACTGTGGCTGTTTATAATGACAAACAAGTTGACAGCACCCTGAAAGAAAGGCACGAACTTCAAGGCGATAGAAAAGCACTAGTGTGGAAACCCATCTGCGTGCAATGGCAGTAAGACCGGCAGAGTGCAAGGGCTTTCCAACACTAAGAGAATAACAAGGAAAGTCATGTCGATCCCAGTGCAATGTTATAATAACTTGGGGTGTAACGACCATGACAAAGGTTTATTGCTTAAGATGCGCAAGCCAGACTTGAGGCGAGTTGCCATTTTCTAAAGCTGCAAGAGCTTGTATGATCATAGCCTTTTCTTGTGCATGGCGAGTTTTAAGGCGACAGAGAAGCCACAAACAAAGTACAACACTGAAGCAACACATTGCACCAAAAATGCCTACTCCCACCCACTCTTTGAAGAAGGAAAAAGCAGAAGATATCCAATCGGTGAATTGACCCAAAGTCACTGGTTCGACACGGGTACTATTCAAAACAGCAATCTGAGTTAGTTGAGACTGGATCAAGTTTTCTGCTTCCATGGACCAGGTTCCGGATAGATACTCTCCGATGATGCGGGAGGCATTTCTGGAATCATTAAATCTGACAGAGGTTATACATAAATGTGCACGTTGATCAACACAACCCAAATGTACTAGGTCAGACAATTCCTCAACTTGAGCTTGAAGCAGATCTATCCTTTGATTAGCAGCCAGAATCCCAGATAAAATGTGTTGATTAATTCTACTTTGAGATTCAAGTATGGTGGATGTTTGTTGAATAACCTGATTAATAGTGGCAGCAGTTTGTACCTGGCTGGCCATGGCTACTCCAGCTGTAACTGCTGCAGCAGCAGATACCGCCACAGCTGTCACTATGGCTGCCGTAATTCCAAAATCTCTACGGGCTCTAATCAGTTCAACAATAGGAAATGACTCTGGATCTGCAGTAACCGGGATCGGGACAAAGGTTGGAAATTTCATAACCATTGCCATAGTCCAGGAGCCATTCCAACACTCAGACAAATAACAGGTAATATTAGAACAATTAAGCATCCCCTGTAATGTAACATTAGCCAAAAGAAACAGGAACGGAGATTGGAGACAGACTGCTGCGGAGGGTAATGTAGCATTAGATAATTGTGAATTATTTGCAGAAATTTTAAGCCTCCTACCTCGCTCCGAGTCTTGGGTACTGCCAGAAACATTAAACAGCCAACTTTGGACTCCTAATATTTCCCTGGGGAAACACAAGCGCGGACTAGACTAGCCCAATCTGAGGGAGTCATGCAAAATCTAGTAAGTCCCTCCACCTGAGTGAGAGTGAAAGCGGCATCTATGCCATAAGTGCGGACAGATTCTGCCAAGGTTTTAATTATCTTAAAGTCTAAAGGCTCATGATATCTTCCCCTGTTATTGTCCTGAAATACAGGGTATGCAAGTCCCATATCTGTATTAACTGTCCTCCAAACTTGTGCATGAAAAGATCTCCCGGAACCTTGGCTCCCCCCCACATACGGAGGTGGGGCAATCGGCACCATATCTTCTTCTAGATATTCTACCTCCTCCTCCTCAGAGTTTTGTTGACCAATGTTAACTCCCTTCCCCTTCTTACAGTAGGCCTGCGTGCCCTGTGTCTCCTTTTTCTTCTTTTTCATTTTTATCTTATGTAGTTGTTGTAACAATATATCAAGGTCCTCAGAACTCTCTGAGTCGCTTGTGTTCTCAGGCGTTTTTAATTCGGTCAAGTCTGGGTAGAGCCTTCTCCTATTTTTATCTTCAGGCTCTTTTGCCTTCTCACTACTGTTACTTTTAATACTCTCTGCCACTTCACTACATGATCCTTCAGATTTTTCCTCATGCAATTGCTCAAGAATAGCTTGACCCTCACTCACAGCTTCCTGGAATTTACCATCTGTAAGGCAACCACGGACCATTTTCCAAAGGGGTATCACCCCACCCTCTAATATGCCCTGCTCAGAAGCAAAGTCAAGATCTTTGCCTAATTTATCCCAACTAGGCACAGTAAGGCTGCCCGAAAATGCAAACCACGGTGCAGCGATATCTATCTTCTGTAAAAATCTCTGTAAAGTACTATGTTTCACTTCCAGTCCCTTGGAACGTAACAGGCCATCTAGGGCCAGGAGAAGCGGACTTGAAGATGCGGCACCCATGACGCAACAACAAAGAAAGCACAAAAAAAAGAAAGCGAAAGTAGGAGCGAAAGTACACAGTGCAGCTGCAATAAAATATAAGGCTCTCTCTTTCATTACAGAGGAGCTGTCCCGCTTTGGTCGCGGATCCCACTTACTAGGGACTAACCCCGCTTTGATCGCGGATCCCACTTATTGGGACTAACCCCGCTTTGGTCGCGGATCCCACTTACCTGGGACTAACCGGTGCACCACCCCTGACTGTTGAAAGTTCTGGTTCCCGGGTTTCGGCACCACTTGTCGCGACCCCCTTGCCCGCAAGGAAGACGCAACTCTCGAGAATCTTCTCTCAACAGTTTATTCAGGTCCCTGGATATTTCTTCTTCTCCCTCGGGTGCCCCTCCCAGCCTTAATAAAGCATCCCAAGCCCCAATGCAAAGCTGCCGCGTGGAACTTTCTCACAGGGTGGTGAAAAATCATGTGCCAACTTTCCCAGATAAGAAATTGTTTGTCACAGACCACAGCGGAGCCAGCGCCATCTTGTAATGGCGACCATAATCTGCAGAAACGGCAGAAGCGGCTCACCACAGTTATGATGGCTAGGTTGGGGTAGGGGCAGCATGCAAGGCTAGAGGGCAGGGTATTGAAGGGATGAGATCAGATAGGGCAAGGTCGACACTAGGCTTTCAGTGGTCAGGCCAGCCAATTCCATTCCTCTGCCCCAGAAAAAGTATATCCTTAGATAGGGACCTGGATCAAATGAGTGCCAAAGGAGAGCACTGTGAGGGGATACCTTGTTTGAAGAATTGTGGGGGTCAGTGGGGAGCCAGGACCCATTCTGGGAGCCTAGCCTAGGGTGAAGCAGTGGGAAGGGAGAGTCCAGGCAATGCTGGGTAACACAGTAATATTTGTAGGGTCAAATGAGGCATGGCAACGAACGTAGCAGGAAACAATTTTATTTGTCTGCAGCCAGGCTCAGAGGGCACATCTATGCTGTATTCAATCAATCCCCTGAACCTCAATTTCAGGCAGTTTCAGAACTGTATATCCAAAATGTAAGAGGAGTGGCTCAGAATTTCACGGTCTGCAGAAGTTCACATAAAAGCATCATTTTCTTTCAATGTTTTGGGAAAGTTAACTATTCAAGGACAACACCTGAGTAGGGAGAGCTTCTTTTCCCCTTTTTTCTCTCCTTGCCAGTTGTTACTATGGAGCCCAGGTGGTATCATATCTTAAAAATGTAGACATCTCCCCCGTGAAGCCCAGCTCAAAGCCAAGGCCTTGTTTGCACATTTCTACAAACTACTATACAGGATATGTTTGTGAAAACTAGTCAGGGGGTGCCCAGCACCTGGAGTGCTGGTATCTTCTAGGCCAGGGACCAAGTAAAACAGGGCAACAGAAAAATAGGAAGTTTATGTACATTGAACTGTTTTGCAGAGGCCCTTTTGGAAACAGTCCAAAAATCAGCCATGGTGAAAGTTTCTTTAGAATCCCAGGTAAGAATTTTCTGTGGAGAAATGTTGTGTCACTTAAATTCCCACCATTTAATGATGGTCCCCATAAATTAATCCTTTAAATTTAAGAGCATCATTATCATTATATTGGCTTAAGGCCTTATATAATGCCAAAAGCTTAGTGGTTGTCATCTTTTTAATTGCAGCTTCCATAGTGGACCCATTAGTTTTAATGGACAGCGGAGCCAAATATGGGAGCAATAAACAGGTTAACAGCAGAGTACCCACTATAGCAGTTAAGCTTTTAAATCTACCTAGGATTGACAACCATTTCACAAATCATGTTTGAAACCCAAAGTTGAATGCCCTTCTAGGTATGCATTAGCACATGTGCTAGTTCTCTCGTCTTGTTGGTTATATTCTTAACTGTTTGTCTATTGTCATCAATTTGGATGCAACAATTTGAGCTGTTGAACTCTCCACATATTTCTCTTTGCTCAGCCAATAGATAATTTAATGCCAAGTGGTGTGATAGTTAGCCACTCGGGTTGGTTCTGTTTTGTGGCTAGGAGGTCTAAGGCTGTGGCAGTCTTTTTATTAGTAATTTCCAGTACAGCTTGAAAGTGAATAATTCTTTTCAACAGGTAAATAGGTGTTCTATAACTCCAACTGCCATTTTGTGCCCAGGTAGCAGGACCATAAGTGGCAATGATCCTCTGTGGTGGCCAGATATCTTCACCCTAAGATTGGTGACTTCCTAAATCAAGTTACTTCCCAATGGACCTCTTATGTCTTTACAAGCAGTCATTCATCCATTGCATTCCTCTGTCAGGACAGGTTTCATATATATATATATGTATGTTTTACCACCTCTTGGTTATAGTGGATTGTCTTGACATATGGTTCACATGCTCTCCGTGGTTGAAATAGGAGTAGAACAGAACCTCTTAATGTTATCAAAGGAAAGCAAACTAAATAATAGACTAACAATTTAGATAGCATAGGTTAAACAGCATAAATTAACAAAGCGAAACTAGTAACACCAAACAAATCCTAGAAAATTTATATAAGCCAGATAAAAAATTATAAATGAATTTTCTTTTACCCAGCGTCCAGTCAGTAGGAGTTACTGTTATCAAACCAATAGAAAAACCCAAAGAATTATGTATATATCTAGAAACAAGGGGTGCCAATGCATTATAGTATAAGAACTATCTTAGGGGTTGAAAGCATTCATTAGCCCTGGTGGGAAGTTTATCTTTCACGGTGCATTGATCACCCAGTTCCTCCCATGTGGCTGAAGCAGGGCTGTAGTCTCCTCAAGCTTTGGCTGTGCATACACCAGTCAGCTTCTGCAGTGACTGTAGCAGAGCTATTTTCCTTCTGACCCCCAGGCTTCTCTGTTTCTCCTTTTTTTTTTCTAGACAGTCAGCTTCAAGTGCATAGCAATATCTGGAGTTCATGCCCAGTCTGCAGCTACATCCTTGAGTCTGGTGTAGTCAATAAAGGGACCTATTTTTACAAACTTGACTGCAGTAGGGGTGGATAAAATGACAGGGAAAGGGCCCTTCCAAAGAAGTTTATGCATTTAAATATTCCATTCTCTGAGCCAGAATTAATCTCCAGGCTTGAAGGAGTGTGCACGTCTGATCAAATTTAGTGGCAATATTTCTCTAACCCATTGGTTGAGAACTTGTAAAGTTTTCCCTAAGTCGTGAAGCTGTCTTCACAGGGTGAATTCTCCTATCACTCTTAAGTCTTCCAATGGTCCCCTAATAAGAGTAGAGCCTCACATACATTATCTTATAAGGAGAGAATCTCGTCCTCCTCATGGAAATGGATCTAATCCTCAACAGTGTCATAGGGAGAAGTTCATCACAATGTAATTGAGTCTCCTGACACAGCTTACCCAATTGAGACTTAAAGTTCTGTTCACCATTTGAACTCTTCCAGAATTCTGCAGCCTATAGGCTGTATGAAACTTCCATCTGAAGTTAAAACTCTTGGTCAGTAATCATATTACCTCTGACCAAAAGCTGTCCCATTGTCTGAGCCAATAGCTATTGGGATAAAAAATCTGGAATCATTTCCCAGAGAAGCATTCTGGTTATCGCCCTAGCATTTTCAGGGAGGGTGGGAAAGGCTTCCACCCAGTCAGAGTAGGAACACACAAAAACCAAAATTTACTCATAGCCTCATGGTGTGGTAGTTCAGTGAATTCTACTTCTAAGTCTTCAAAAGGTGCTCCTCCTAACGTTTGGATTCCTGGTGGGAGCTCTGGCCCCTGACAAGATTGTTGTGAGCACAAGACTCACATTCTTTTCAGAATATACAGGTGAAGTTTATGAGCCAGAGGACATAGAAATGTTGACTCAGAACTGTCTCAAGTGCTGTATGTCCAACGAGTTCTCCTGTGGAACTGTTTGATAAAGACTGGGGCTATATTCTCCAGGATGGGTATGCCAGCCATCACAATATCTTCATCACCCTCCTGGGAGAAAATTTTCTTTTTCAGTTTTAAATCATTTATGTTGATGGTGGGAGTACGTTGGCTCCCATTCTGTTAAATAGTAGGCCATGCAGGAGGGCAGCCTTTAAACCTAGGACTGGATTTTCTTCTCATTTCTTGCAGACTCTTCCCTGGCCTCTCTGCCTCTCCAGTTGCCCTGAGAAACCACAGTGTTTCCCTTTTGATGACCTTGGCAATATATAATTACAACTTTCCTGGGAGCCCACAGTGCATCCAAAAGTTTATGAATTTCTTGCCCATACATCATGCTTTATTTTTCCTCCTGACCTAATGAGCCCCTTTTCCTTACATAAGGCCTTATGAACATGAAGGGTAGTGAACGCATATTTTGAGTCTATGTAAATATCCACAAAGACTCCTGCTGTCAACTGAGGTGCTTGAGTCAAAGCAATAAGTTTTGCTTTTTGTGCTGAAGTTCCCTGAGGCAGACATTCTGCCTCAACAGTGGAGTCCAGAGTGACCACTGCATATCCAGCAAAACGTACCCCATATTTTATAAAACTGCTTCCATCTGTGAAGTGTTCTACATCAGGGTCCCTGAGGGCTGCTCTGCCAGGTATGGTTTGCTGTAGAACTTTTTATATATGCCTTCAATACAGTTGTGATAAGGTTGTCCAGGTCCAATGGGCAGCAAGGTTGCTGGGTTCAGAGTCTGGATGCCTTCCCCATGGATAAATGGGTTTTCATATAGCATGCCCTGATATTGACCATTAGTCAATCAATATTGTTCTTTGTACTCTACTAATGTCAATACTGAATGAGGAACTCTGAAAACCAATACTTGTCCCATAACTAACTTATTAGCTTCCAACACCAGAAGATCTGTGGCTGCAAGGGCCCGTAAACAGGGTGGCCAATCTTGGGCTACAGAGCCCAGCTCTTTGAACAGATTCCCATATCAAGACTCCTACAGACCTTCCAGACTGTTCCTAGACATACAGAAAGTAAAGCTTTGTTAAGTCAGTGAGTCGTAGTCCAGATGCACTGAGAGTGCTTGTTTAATGTCCTCAAAGGTCTTTTGCTTAGGTAGCTCCCATATTAAAGAATCCCATTCTCCCCCCTTTTTGGGTTCTCAGAGGGGTTTCCTATAACTGAAAGTTGGGGATCCATATATGGCTGAATATTGTAGCCCCAGTAATTCTCTAGTCTGATGGCAGGTTGAAAGGATTGGAATTGAGCATATTTCCTGTTTCTTTTGAGGTCCAGTGGCTATTGTCTATTCTGTTGCTGAGTCAGATGGTAACCAAATTATTTGACGTTTTTCTTGGTATATATGGGCTTTAAAGTCAGATTCCAGTACTATCCCAAGGATTGTGTCCTCAAGCCTCTGGGAGAAACTGTTACTTAAAGAAGAGGAGTGTACATAAATACTCTGGCACTTTAAGATGCAGGATTTTTTTGTTGTTGCTGTTGTTATCTCCCGGTATAGGATCTTGGCTGTTATGATTCTCCAACTCTCAAATCTAATAAAAATCTTAGCAGAGATTTATGACCTGGGGCAACATTTATATAAAATACACCTATATCAATCTCTGCATGGGCCGCCTGCCATGGTTGGAGTGCAGGTTCACTGCAGGTCCTGGTATGACAGCCACATTGTGCTTTCCTAGGTATTGCTCTTTGTCTGCATGGCTTTCTCCTCTTGACAGGTGGGAGCCTGCTCTAATTCTGTATAGTAGCTGCCTCACTTATGTTTTTGTTCTCTATGTCTTGGTGCATGCAGCTCTGTGTCCCTTAATGTTGATGGCTCACAGCGTGTGGCTTGGAGCCAAGGTGGCATGTCCTTTTGGAGTGTGCACCCTATGGCCAACTATTGGGTATTAACATGAATATGTCTCTGGTTCATTTTGGGCTTGTAGCAACTGTGCCCTCCTGAGGCGCTGGGTCCCGTGCATCATATACAGTTGAGTGTGTCTATCGGACCCCTGTCATATTTGTCAATCATCAATTTCCAATCAAGTGGAAGAAACTGGAAGTAGGGCTTGGGGCCAAAGTTTGGGGTAAAGCATTCATTATTTCTGTGTTCAAGGCTAAGCATTTGAGCATGGCAGTAGGTGCTTGCCTGCTGGGGCCATTGGAGCCTTCTACTTTTTTCTGGCCACGTTTTATTTTTTTTTACTTATAAACATTTGGACTATTGGCTTTGTTCTAGTGAGGCCACCCCTTTGAGTGAACGCTGGGTTTGTGGTGAGGGCAGGTGTAAGGACATCCATCCTCCTCTTTATCTTTTCGGTCTGCCTGTCTTTGAGTCTTTGGGTCTCCATTGAGGAAAACTCTGGTGGTCGTCTTCATCAGCTTTCTGGCACACTTCTCAGTAAAGCCAGTTTGTAAATTTTGGAAAATGTCACTCTGAGCCTGTTCCACAGAGGCTGCATTGTTCACCTGTTGCTTGAGCCTCTGAATCTCTTCCCTGACAAACTTGCATTGTGGCAGCTATGCTTGTATGATGCCCTTCCTCTTCCAGGCACCTCTGGCAGGGAGAGAGGCAGCAGTGGCAGAGGCCCAGCCACTTAGCTCTGAGTCATTTGGGCACAAATCTTTTGATCACTCCTGCCAGTTTCATAAGGCAGAGGGGCCTTAGGCAGATGTGGCATCCAGAGAAATGTTCAGGGCTATCAAAGATGCAAGAGCAAAGATGCTGGAGCAGCAGGAGGATTTGCTCAGCTCTATTTGTCTGCAGATGTGCTCTGGCTTAAACAAGGGCTTGTGGCTGGCTTTGATTCCTTCTAACTCTTGGGCACAGTTTCTTTCTTACTTTTTTCTCTTTGACTTCCTATGAGGGGTTCTTGATATTTCTTTATTTTTAGCTCTTCTTCTTTGTTGGGGTCCCATCCTAGGTCTTGATAACGGACTGCATCAAGTCAGTCACGGTCCAGGTTTTCTTTTTGTAGCAGGAAGTTGATTTTCCAGCTTATGAGTGCAATAGTGGTGAAAGGCTTGCAAAAAAAAAAAAAAAACTGCCTTGTATCCCTCAGGTGTTTCTCTGGTCAATATGAACAGGTCCTTTAGTCCCTTGCAGGGGCATCTGAGGTGCTCTTATCTGGGTTGTGGCTCTGGTCTTGGGACAAATCTCCCAACTTATCCTTGGAAGGTGAAAGAGTATTTGGTTCTAGGAAACCTTTGGCTCTGAGGACAAAAAAGAGGAAGGAATAGCCATTATTGGGGGCCATAATTTATTGCTTCTGAGGTTGCCAAAAATGAGGGGACAGTTTGCTGTCTCAGTGGTTTTGACAAAGTTGGGTAGAGTGGCACAAAATGTGGTGGGTCCTCTTCTGGCTCATGGGGAAAATTGTTTCCATTCCTGTTTTTCCTCTATCAGGTATTCTGGTTAGCTGCATTCCACTGGGTCTTAGAGACCACTAAGCTCCTAGCTAACATCAGTTTGGACTGTCCATATAGACAGGCTATCAACCAACGTTGCTATTTCTGTACTATCTCTTGATAGCAATCAATGTAAGAGAAATGGTTCAGGGACTCCAACAATAATCAAAAGGACCTCAGCAAGGACTCTCTCATCTGAAGAGCCTTCTGGTGCCCAGCCTAAAACTTGGGTGGGTCATTCTAATTCAGAGCGTATGCAACAATTATGAACTGAGTTTCACCCCATAGTTACCAGGAAACCTTCCTAAAAGTTTCTAACAAACATTTCAGAAGGCTCAATTTTTTTGTGTGTGCCTCCTATGTTCCAGCCTGGATTGGTGTCGCACATTTAGGACAAGACTTGCTTTCTCCATCTAAGGCTGTTCCCCTTGCAGGGACTTAGGGCCCTGTTTGAATTGTGGGTTGGCATCAACCCCCGACCTGGAGCTTTCACCTAGATGTTCGTTGGTGAAATTTTACCATAGACTGTATGAGGTGCCAATGGAAACTCGGATCATGACTCCACACTCACTTTGGCCCTGGGGTTGGGTAGGAAACCTTCCCTTTGTCCATCTCATTCACATACTTTTCCCACAGACATGGTCAGAAAAAAATTTCTATACTGCCCAAATTCCAACATTTCCAAACCAAACAAAAAGTGTGTCACAGTTTCCCCTCTGCTTGCTGAACCTGAACACAGTCTACTTGGGCAACTCCCCAGGTCTGTTTCAGCTCGAATCATTTTAGAGAATACTCAGGACCCAACAGAGTTCATACTTCCCCTCTTAGGCCTCAAAGGGGAAGTATGGCGGGCTTCAAAAACAAATGGACCAGGTCCTAACTATTCAATTGGACAATGCTTTAAAATCCTAATTCTGTTTCCTGCTGCCTGTGGGTCCCTTTGTGCTCTGGGGTGGCAGCCCCAGGGGGCTGGGTGAGTCACTCCTCCTTCATGCCAAGAGTGGCCTGGATGCACCAAGGGAAATGCTGTTCCCCACCGACCCAGGGAAATGGGTCCCCAGATACAGGAGAGGCACAATACCCTTCCCTACCTCCTCTGTCCCATCTGTGTACCCACAAATGTTGTAGGGACAAATGAGGCAAGACACCAAACATAACAGACAACAGTTGTATTTGGCTGCAACCAGGCTCAGAGGACACAGATTTTGCTGTAATCAATCAATTTCATGAAACCCTAGTTCATGTAGTTTCAAAATTTTATACCCAGCATGTAAGGGGAGGGGTTCAGAAGTTCACAGTCTGAAAAAGTTCACATAAAAACAGCTTTTTCTTTCACTGTTTTAGGCAGGTTAACTCTTCAAGGACAACTTCTGAGATGAGGAAAACTTCTTTTCCCCATTTTTCCTCTCCCTACCCATTGTTACCATGGAGCCCAGTTGGTAACATCTTAAAAATGTAGACATCTGTATGCAGCCCAGCTCAAGGCCACAAGCCTTGTTTGCACATTTCTACAAACTACTATACTGGATATGTTTGTGAAAACTAGTAAGGGATGCCCAGCACCTGGAGTGCTGGTATCTTCTCGGCCAGTTTCCAAGTAAAACATGGCAATAGGAAAATAGAAAGTTAATCAACATTGAACTCTTTTGTGAGACTTTTTTTTTGCTGACAGTCCTAAAAACAGCCATGGTGCAGAATTCTGGAGAAGCCCAGTTAAGACTTTTCTGTGGAGGAAGGAGGTGACACTTCAATACAAGGAGAACAGAGAGGAGGCACAGGAGGGGGCTTGATTAAGGGGTTTGAAATCAAGGGAAAGGGACAGGGTCATGGAGAAGGGGGGCCTCAAGCAAGTAACCAGGCCCAGGAATGGACATCAAAGTGCATTGGCCCGGGAAAGGATCTCATTAAAAGGGACAGGGCTAGAAAGGGAAGGGAGGGGAGAAAGGGGCATGGGTGGAGAGGGAGATGAGGGCTCAAGTCCCATGTCCACTGATGAGTCTGAGGGTTGGGAAGCAGGGCCCAGGCTGAGGGAGGCTAAAGGGTCCAGAAAAAGGGGAAGGGCTACATTTTCCCAAAGAGAGCCTGAAGGGCCAAAGTCCAGGTCCAGTCTCTTGTCCCTGGTGAGCATCCTGGTATATTGATTAGGGAAAGGGGCATGACAAGGACAGTGACAACAGGAGGACCAAAGGAGGGCATAGAAAGAAGTGCTGGACGATGCCTGTTGATGTGGGGGCAGGACTCCAGCAGGGATACCAGGCTAGGAACATAGAGGAGTGCCCCATCCTGAAAGATCAGGGCTGGGAGAGGCCTGCATAGAAAGGCAGCATTAGGGTTCTGCCACCAGAGGCTCAAATGAGGAAACAGGTCAGGGAATCAAGAGAAAAGGGCCAGGTCTGGGTCCCGGGATCAGGACAGTGGACATGGCAGAGGAGGGAAGTCAGGAGATATGGCAGTTGGGAAGCAGGCACCAGGCCCAGGGCCATTGCCATGACTTAGTTTTCCAAGAGTAGGACCAAGGGCCCAGGGATAGCAAGAGGCCCAGGCTAGTGACAGGGCTCTCTTTCCCATGAGTATCCAGGCCCAGGAATGGACATCAAAGTGCATTGGCCCAGGAAAGGATCCCATGAAAAGGGACTATGATGTGCCCTGCCCAGATGGGGGCCTAGCAAGGGATGGGGGCCATGAGGCAGATGATGGGAGGGCAGGGTGGGGGGTTGCAATGGATGAAGAGAGGAGCAAGTGTCATGACTCAAGTCAGGATCCCAGGCAAGTGACCTATCCCACCAACAGAGCATTAGAAACCCAAGAAGCAGGAGGCCAGAACCCCAGGGGAAATCACAAGTGGAAGGAGAGGAAGGGTTGGTGCTAGGATGTGGAAACAGAGGGAAGAACAAAGGGAACCCAATGGAGTGCAGTAAGGGGCCCAAGCAAGGAAACCCAGGTAATCCCCAATGCAAATTGACACCTTCAGATGCCACACAACAAGAGGAATGCAGTCCTGGGCTCAGGAAAGCAGTGAGTTCCAGAAACTGAAGTGTGAAACGTCAGGATTAGGGAGCTCTGTGTTGGGGTAGGGCATCATGCAAGGTTAATGGTAGGGGAGGAAAGGGAGATGATCATACAGGGCAAGGTCAGCAGATGGCCCAAGTCCACTGTCACGTGTCAAGGTTTGGAAGGTTAAGGAGGTCCAGGCGATGGGCAGGGCTACATTTCTCATAGATAGCCTTCAGGGCCCAGAGGCCAAACAATTCCACTCCTCTGCCCCAGGTGAGTAGAACCTCACAGAGAGACCAGGACCCAAGGAGGGCCAAAGGAGGGCACTGCTAGGGAATACCTTGAATCGGAAATTTGGGGTGGGATTGGTGCAGAGCCAGGACCCCTTCGAGGATCCCAGTCTAGGGAGAAACAGTGGGAAGGGAGTATCTGTGCGCTGCCAGGATATCACAGTTCAAGGGTAATAGAGGAAAGGCCTGTGAGGGGAGGAAAAATGGGCCTGAAATCACGGGACAAGGAGAGGATCCTCGAGAAGTGCAGCCAGGGATTCAAGCAAGTGATGAGGCCAAGAAATGGAGAGACATGTGGCAGCACCTAGAGGGGTGTCTCATGACAATGGAGAGGGCTGGAGAGGGGAGGAAGAATAAAAAATGGATTGGTTAGCACAGGGAGAAAAGTGCTCAAAACCAGGTCCACTGCTGGGTATTAGGGTTTGGGAGTAGGGCCCTGGATGATGGAGGCCAAAGGGCCCAAGCAAGGTGTAGGGCTACATTTTCCCAGAGGGAGCTTGAAGGGAAAAGGCCAGTCAAGTCCCCATCCCTGGTATGCATCCTAGTAAAGAGATCAGGAAAAGGGTGGCAGCAGGGAAAGGGACAACAGGAGGTCCAAAGAAAGGCACAGGAATATAGGCTAGAGGATGTGTGTTGTTGGGTTGGGGGCCAGGACCCCAGGAAGGAGACCAGACTAGGGACCTAGATGTGGTCCCATGCCAGGGCAGAGCAGGGAAGGGCAGGACTGGGCAGTCATGCAGCACTAGGGTTCTACAAGGAAGGGAAGCCAAGGGAAGCAGAAAATCAGCCCAAGTGAGGGGCACAATGTCAAAGCCAGGGATGCTGGGAGAAAGAAGGGGCACAGGAGGCTCCAGGGAGGTGCAAGGCTAGAGAATTCAAAGCAAAGTGCCAACACTGTGGCAGGGGACTCAGGACAGTATACAGGGCCTGGGAGAGAAGGCAGGGGATCCAAGAGGCGAAAGGCAGGCTCGAGGCCCAGGGCCACAGCTAGGTGTCCAAGTTCCATGTTCAGGAACAAGGGCCAAAGGGGAACAAACGGCCCAAGTGAGCGGCAGGTCTCTGTTCCCATAAGGTGCCTGGCTCAGATGAGAATCTAGGGCCACTGAAGGGCAAAAGGGGCCTAGCAATGGAGATGCCCAGGAAGACGGCAATAGGAGGGCACAGCACGGGATTGTGATGGGTGTGGAGATGGCCCTTAGCCCAGACCCAAGGAAGGAGCCCAGGCAAGGGTCTCATCTGACTGGCCAAAAATGAGGAGCCCAAAGAGCAAGAGGCTCCCTGGTGTGCCCAGTTAAAACACAAGGGGATGGGAAAAAAGGGGGCGATATGAGAAGGGGGAGTCAGCTGGAAGTACAGGGCAAACCAAGAAAAGCACGCTAGGGGTCCTAAAACGAAATGACACAAGGCAAAGCCACACGATGCCATGGGACTCGAGCATGCAGTAAGGGGCTCAGTTGAAGGTTCAGGGTCAGGGGGGCTGGGTTGGATTTGTAGCAGCATTGAAGGCTAGTGGGCGGGTGAGGGAAGGAAGAGGATGTGCAGGGCATATCTGGCACAAAGCACACTTCCCATGCCAGGTTTCAAGTTTCTGGAAGAGAAGGAAATCAGGTGAGGGGCAGGGCTGTGTTTCCATAAGGAGATTTCAGGACATAGAGGCCAGTAGTCTACCCTGGAGGACTAGATCCTCAGAGAGAGTCCAGAAGTAAAGGAAGGCCAAAAGAGAGGACTGTGAGAAAATGTCTTTCATTCGGACGTTGGGGGGAAATTGGTGGGGAGCAAACACCCAATCAAGGAGCCCAGTCTAGGCAGAAGCAGTGGAGGGAAGGGTCCAGGCAGTGCCAGCATACCACAGCAGAAGGAAAACAGAGGGGAGGCATATCAGGGCCCCAAGTAAGTGTCTGAAATCAAGGTACATGAGCAAGGTCCTTGAGCAGGGTGGCCAGGGTCTCAAGCAAGGAGTCAGGCCTAGGAACAGAGAACCAAGTGCAAGGGCCAGGGTCCGGGGCACATAAAAATGGACAGAGCTGGTGAGGGGAGGGAGGCAAGGGAGGGAGCTGGTGGCGCAAAGAAGGGAGGTTCAAGGCCCAGGACTACCTCATGAACATTTTGTATTTTAAGGTTTCACTTCATTTTGACCCCTAAGGGTAAATGGAAATTTAGGTGGAAATCAAACAGGCAGCCTGTCCCCTAAACCTAACCCTAAACCTAAACATAAAATGGCCCTAATCCTAGGCCTATATTCATAGCCCTAATTTAGCCTTAACCCTAACCCAAACTCTAGCCCTAAGACTAATACTAACTCTTGCCATAGCCCTATTCCTACTTTTATCCCTATCCTTTAGAATAACCCAAACACTAGACCTAATATTAGTTCTTACACTAGCCATAGCCCTAACCCTAGAATTAACTATAACTCTAAATTTACTCCTAAGCATAAACTCAACCTATCAGTAGCAATAACACTAATGGTAATCATAAAACTACCCTTAACTTTAGCTATAGTCCTAAATCAAAACTGAGCCATACAACTAACCCTAACCCTTAACCTAAACCAAATAGTAACCCTACATCTAGCCCTAAGCCTACCCATAATTTGAGTCCTATCCCTAAATATACAATAAATTGTGATTTTGACTCTGACCCTAACACTAACCCTAGTTAAAATCATCACCCAAAACCTAAATATAATCCTAAAACTAGACTCATTCCTAAATGTAACCCTAAAACTAGCCCTAATCATAACCTTAGTTCTTACATTAGACATATCCCTAAAAAGAGCCCTAACATAACCCAACACCTAGCCCTAATCCAAGACCCAACTCTAGCTTGAACCCTAACTCAAACTCTAAACCTACCCTGAACACTTACCCTATACCTAACCCTAATTTTAATTCTTGTACTAAACCTAAACCTAACCCTACACCTATCCCTTACTCTAACCGTAAGCCTAGCCCTAACCCTAGCTCAAACCCAATCCATTACCCTAACCTTAACCCTAACCCAAATACTAATGCTCAGCCTGACCCTACCACTATCCCTAAACCTAAACTATCCATTACCTAAGCCTAACCTGAACCTAAACCTAAAATATCATTACCCAAACTATAACCTTAACCCTAATGCTAACTCGATCCCTAAACCTAACACTAAAGATAACCCGAATTATAACCCTAAATCTGACACTAACCCTAAACCTAACCCGAACCTGAACCCTAACCTAACCCGAATGTTAGCCCTACCATTAACCCTAAACCTAACCATAACACTAACAATAATCCTAACCATAAGCCTAACCATAACACTAATCCTAAATCTAATCCTAACCCTAACCACAAACCCTAACACAAACCCTAACCCTAACCCTAAAATTAACCATAATCCAAACATGATCATAACACTAACACTAACCCTAACACTAAACCTAATGAAAAACCTAACACTAACGTTAAATCTAATCGTAGCTATATCCTACCCATAAACCAAACATAACACATACCATAAACCAAAACCTAACCCTAAAACTAAACCTAAACTAACCCTAACACTGACCCTAACCCTAACCCTAACACTAACACAAACTTTAATTCTAACCCTAACTCAAACACTAAGGCTAGCCGTAACATTAACCCTAAACCTAACCCTAATGCTAACCCTAAGAGTAACCCTAACCCTAACCCAACCCTAACAATAACCCTAACCCTAACCCAAAATCTAACACAAACCCTAACCATAAACTTAACCCTTATACTAACCCTAAACCTAAGCTTAAACCTAATACTAATCCTAACCATAATCCCAACACTAACACAAACCCTAACCATAACCATAACACTAAAATAAACCCTAACCCTAACCCCCAAACTGACCCTAAACCTAAGACTAAGCCTAACCCAAACCAAAATTCTAAACTTAAACTAACCCAAACCCTAACCACAAACTAACCCTACCCTTAACCCTAACCCTTAGAGAAACACCAACACTAACCCTAACCCTAATCCTAACACTAACCCTAACTCCAAACCTAAACCTATCACTGACCCTAACTGTAAATACAACCCTAAACCAAACACTAACCCTAACCCTAACATTAACAATAACCCTAACACAAACCATAAACTTAACCGTAAACTTAAACCTAAAACTAACAGTAACCCTAACCGTAACCCTAACACTTACCCTAACCCTAAACCTAACCCTAACTCTAACCCTAATCCTATCTGTAACCCTAAACTTAATGCTAAACCACACCCTAACCCTAAACCTGAACCTAACTCTTAAACTAACCTTAACACTTACCACAACCCTAATCCTAACACTTACAATAACACTAAGCCTAACCCTAACCCTAAACCGAACACTAAACCTAACCCTAAACCTTACCATAACACTAAACCTTACCCTAACCTGAACATAAATCCTAACCCTAAACCTAACACTAACACTAACACTTACACCAAACCTAAACCTTATCAGAAACCTAACCCTAACAATAACCCTAAGCATAACACTCACCCTAAAACTAACCCTAATACTAACACTAACGCTAACCCAAAATCTAACACAAACCCTAACTGTAAAGTTAACTCTAAGTTTTACTTAAACCTAACCTTAACCCTAAACCTAACACTAACCCTATCCTTAACCACAAACCTAAACATAACAGTATCCCTCACCCTAAGCTTAATCCTAAACCTAAAAATAACCCTAACCATAACACTAACACTAACCCTAATCCAAACCTAACCATAATCCTAACACTAACCCTAAAACTAACCTGAAAACAAAGACTAACATTAAACTTAATCATAACCCTAATCCTACCTGTAAACCTAAACTAACCCTAAACCAAAACTTAACCTTAACATAAAACCAAACAATAACCCTAACACTAACACTAACCCTAAGCCTAACCAAATTTTAATTGCAACCCTAACCCTAACTCTAACCCTAAAACTAACACAAACCATAAGCCTTCCCCTAACACTAAACCTAACACAAACACTAACCCTAAACATAAAACTAATTAATCTTAATTCTACAACTAATTCTAAAACTAACCCTGAACCTAACCCTAACCCTAACGCTAACACTAAACTTAACCCTAATGGTAACTCTAACACTAAACCTAAATCTAACTGTAATGCTACCCCTAACACTAATGGTTACACTAAACCCAACATTAAATCTAATCCTAACCATAATCCCAACCCTAACACTAACCACAACCCTGACACAAACCCTAATTTAAACCATACCACTAAACAAAACCCTAACCTTAACCCTAAACCTAATATTAACACTAACCCAAATCCTTACACAAACACTAACCCTAACCCTAATCGTAAAACTAACCATAACCTAATCGTAACCAAAATTTTTGGTGTAAAACTAAACCTAACCTAACCCTAAACCTAACAGTAAAACTTACCCAAACTCTTCACCTAAGCCTAACACAAAACCTAACCCTTACGCTAAACCTAACCTTACACTAAACCTAATCCTAACTTTAACCCTAACACTAACCCTGGCCCTAAAATTAACACTAACCCTAACCTAACTCTATCCCTAAAATTAACACTAACCATAACCTTAAACTTTACCCTAACACTAACCCTAACCCTAACAGTAACCCTAACCCTAACCGCAACCCTAACCCAAACCTAACACTAATCCTGACCCTAACCCTAAACCTAAAACTAACCATAACCCTAACCTAAACCTAATGCAAATGCTAACCATTATCGTAATCCTAAACCTAACCCTCACCCTACCATAAACCCTAACCGTAAACATAATAGTAACCCTAACCCTAACCCTAACACTAACCCTAATATTAACACTAACCCAAACCCTATCACAAACACTAACATTAACACTAAGCCTAACATTAACCCTAACCCTAATCCTAAAACCAACTCTAATCCTAACCATAACCCTAACCCTATCCTTAACCCTAACACAAACTGTATCCCTAACCCTAAGCTTAACACAAACCCTAACCCTAGCACTAACACTAACCCTAGCACTAACACTAATCCTAACCCTAACACAAACCCTAATGCTAACCATACCCTAACCCTAACCTAAACTTTTCACTAACCCTAAGCCAAACACTAACTCTAAAACTAACCGTAACCCTACATCTAAATATAACACTAACTATAACCCTAACCTAACACCTAAACCTAAATTTATCCCTAAAACAAACCTTAACCCTAATCCTAATCCAAACCTAACACTAATGATAAACATAACCTGAATCCTAAACGTAACGAAAAACCTAAACCTAACCCTAAACTTCACCCTAACACACACCCTAACACTAACCCTAAAACTAACCATAACACTAACCCTAACCCTGAAACTAACCCTAAACCTAACTCTAACACTAACTCTATCCCTAACCATAACCCTAACCATAACACCCTAATCCTAAATCTAACCCAAACCCTAACCTTAACACGAACCATAACACTAATCCTAACTCTAACCTAACACTAAACCTAACCACAACCCTAACACTGTCACTAAGACTAACCCTAAACATAACCCTGAACCTATCACTATCCCTAACCCTAACCATAATACTAACTCTTACACTAACCATAAACATAACCCTAACCCTAACCATAACACTAAACCTTAAGCATAACACTAATCCTAAACCTATCCCTAACCATAACACTATCCATAACCCTAAGACTAATTTTAACCAAAGAACTAAATCTTACCCTAACCCTAAACCTAATCCTAACACTCATCTTAATCCTAACACTAACATGAAACCTAACCCTAATTCTAACACTAACCCTAACCCTATTTCTTAACCTAACACTAAACTTAAAGCTAACCCTTACAATAACTCTAACCATAATCCCAACATTAACAATAACCCTAACTCAAACCCTAACCCTAACACTAACTCTAACCCTAACCCTAAACCTAACCCTAATCCGAACTGTACCATTAACCCTAATACTAAGCCTACTCTAAAACAAACCCTAATACTAAGCCTAAAACTTACCCTAAACTAATCCTAAACCTAACCCTAACTCAAACCTTAACACTAAGCCTAACCTTAAACCTAAACCTATCCCTAAACCTACACCTTACCCTAACCCTATCTCTAACCCAAGACCTAACCCTAACCCTATCACTAACCCTAACACTAACCCTAACACTAACCAAAACCTAACACTAAACCGAAAACTTACCCTAACTCCAACCCTAATGCTTATCCTAACACTAAATCTAAACCTAACCCTAGCACTATACCTAACACTAACAATAACACTAACCCTAACCTTACACCTAACCCTAACCGTAACCTTAACTCTAAGGGTAATACAAACTCTAACATAAACCATTACCCTAAATCTTACCAAACCCTAATTCTAAAATTACAAAATTCTAACCCTAATCATAACACGAACCATAAAACTAATGCCAAAACTAACCCTAACCCTAACACAAACCCTAAACCTAACCCTAATTCTAACTGTAACACTAGCTGTAACCCTCACCCTAACCCTAACCTTAACACAAACCCTAACCCTAACCCTAACCCTAGCACTAACACTAACCCTAACCCTAACCCTAGCACTAACACTAACCCTGAACCTATCCCTAAATCTAACACTATACCTAACACTAAACATAACCATATCACTAACACTAACCCTAACACTAAACCTAACCTTATCCTTATCACAAAAACTAACACTATCAGGAACTCTAACCCTAATCCTAACACTAACACTAACACTAACCCTATTAGTAACTCTAATCCTAACCCTAACCTTAACCCTACCACTAACCCTAACCATAATGCTAACACAAAACACACTCAGAACCCTAACCCTAATTCTATCACTTACCTAACCCTAACCCTAAATCTACACTAACCCTAATCCTAAGACTAACACTAAACCTAAACCTAAAAATAAACCTAACTCTAACACTAATCCTAACCCTACATTAACCCTTTCTCTAATTTGAATCCTAACTCTAAACCTAACCCTAACCATAAACCTAACCCAAACCCTCACAATACACCTAAACCTAATCCTAACTTTAACACTAAATGTAGCCCTAACCCTAAACCTAACACTAACCTAACACGAACACAAACCCTAACCCTAACCCTAATCGTTAATCTTACACTAACCATAACCCTAACACAAACCCTAACCACAACCATAACCCTTACCCTAAAATAATCCTAACCCTAATCCTAACCTTAACCGTAACCTAACACTTACCCAAATCCTAACCCTTACCCTAAAATAATCCTAACCCTAATCCTAACCTTAACCCTAACCCTAACACTTACCCAAATCCTAACCATTACTCTATCACTAAATCTAACCCTAACCTAACACTAAATCTAAACCTAACACTAAAAGTAATCCTAATCCTAAACCTAACCCTAAATGAAACACTAAGCCTAACCCGAACCATAACACTAACCCAAATCCTAACCCTAACTCTAAACTAACCCTAATCTGAACTGAAATCCTATACCTAAACCTGATCCTAACACAAATCTTAACCCTAACCCTAACACTAATCCTAACCCTAACGCTAACTAAACCTAAACGTAATCGTAACCCTAACACTAAACCTAAATGAAACACTAAGCCTAACCCGAACCATAACACTAACCCAAATCCTAACATTTACATTAAACTAACCTTAATCTGAACTTAAATCCTAGACCTAAACCTTATCCTAAAAAAAAAAAAAAAACTTAACCCTAACACTAACCCTAACCCTAATGCTAACACTAACTCTAACCTGAATCCTAACCTTTGCTCTAAACCAATCCTGAACCCTAACACAAAAACTAACCATAAACCTAAAACTATACTTAACACAAAACATAACCCTTACCCTAAACCTAACGGGAACCCTAACCCTAAACTTCACCTTATCCCTAACACTATCCACAAACCTAACACAAACACTTACGCAAATCATAACCCTAATCCTAACCTAACCTAAACCTTACCCTAACCTTATCCCTAACACTAAAACTAAAAGTAACCTTAACCTAAGTCTAACGATAATATTAACAATAAACTTAACCCTAAACCTAAACCTAAATCTAACCCTAACACAAACCTTAACATTAACACTAACCCAAACCTAACCTTACACCAACACTAACCCTATTCTGAATCCTAACCGTAACCATAACCCTAACCCTAAACCTAAACCTCACCCTAACACAAACCCTAACACTAACACACTAACCCTAACCCTAACCCTAAACTTAAACATAACCCTAACACTAACCCTAACCCTAAACCTAAACCTAAAACTAACTCTATCCGTAACTGTAATCCTAACTCTAATACTTAACCTAAAACTAACCTTAAACCTATCCCTAACATTAAATCTAACACTAATCCTAACCCTATCCTGAACACTAACCCTAACCCCAACCCTAACGCTATCACTAACACTAACCCTAAACATAAGCCTAACACTAACCCTAAACCTATCCCTAACCCTAACACTATCCATATCACTAAACCTAACACAAAACCAAACACTAAAACAATCCTAACCCTAACCCGAACCCTAACCCTAACCCTAACACTCAAACTAACCCTAACCCTAACAATAACACAAAACCTAATACTAACCCTAACATTAACCTTAATTCTATCCCTAACCCTAACACTAACCCTAAACCTACCCTTTCCATAACTCTAATTCTAATCCTAACCCTAACCGTAACCCTAACCATAACCCTAACATAACATTAACCCTAACCCTAACCCTAGTCCTAATCCAAATTGTAACCATTACCCTAAACAAACCCTAACACTAAGCCTAAAACTAACCCTAACATAAGGATAAAACTAACCCTAGCACTAACCCTCACCCAAACACTAAAAATAAACCTAACTTTTAAACTAAATCTAACCCTAATCCTAAACCTTACCCTAAACCTAACCCTAAACTGAAAAATTACCCTAACCCTAACCCTAACCTTAACACCAAACCAAAACCTAACCCTAACACTAACACTAACCCTAAACCTATCTTTAATATTAACACTATCCCTAACCCTAACCCTAACACTAACCCTAACCCTAATCCTACCCTAACCCTAACCCTAACACCAACAATAAATATGATGCTGCCACTCACACTAACTCAAATTCTAAAACCTAACAATAACACTAACTTTAACCATATCCCTAACCTTTACCCTAATACTAACCCAAACTACAAACCTAACCCTAACCCTAACACTTACACATACCTAAACCAAATCTTAATCCTAACACTAACCCTAACTGTAACCTCAAATTTAACACTAAACCTAACCCCAACCCTAAACCTAACACTACCCCGAAACCTAACCCTAACCCTAACCCTAACCCGAAAACTAATAATAACCTAAATTTCACTCTATCCCTAACCTTAATCCCAACACTAAAACTAAACCTAACACCAACCCTAACAAAAGCATTAATTCTAACCCTAAATATAACCATAGCCCTAAACTAAACATAGCACTAAACCTAAGCATATCCCTAACACGAACCCTAACCCTAAACTTAACCATAACTTTAACACGAACCCTAACCCTAACCCTGAACTTAACCCTAACATGAATCCTAACCATAACCCTAAACCTAACCCTCACCATAACACAAACCTTAACACTAACCATAAGAGTACTCCTATCCCTAACACTACCTCTATCCGTAACCGTAACCCTAACCCTCACACTTACTCGAAACCTAACCCTCACCCTAACTCTAACACTAACCCTAAACATAAACCTAACCCTAACATTAACCCCAACACTAATATTAAACCTATCCCTAACACCAACACTAACCCTAACACTAATTCTAACCCTAACCCAAACACTGACTCTAACCTGAACCCAAACCCTATCACTAACACTAACCTTAAACATAACCCTAAACCTATCACTAACCCTAACCCTAATACTAACCCTAACCCAAACCCTAGTCTAAAGTACCACTAACCCTAACCCTAAAACTAAATGTAAACTTAACACTAACCCTAAAACTAACTATCATCCAAACACTAACAGAATCCCTAAACCTAATCCTAACACTAACCCTAAAACTAACACTAAACCTAACCATAACATTAACCCTGAACATCAGCCTAACACTAAACCTAAATCTATCCCTAACCCTAACATTATCCATAACCCTAACCTTAACTTTAACTCAAACATTAAACCAATACTAACCCTAAACCTAAGCTAACCCTAAAACTAACACTCACCCTAACTCTAACCATAACACGAACCCTAAACTTAACTCTAACACTAACCCTAACACTATTACTAATCCTAACAATAACCCTAAACCTATCCCTTACCATATCTCTAACCCTAACTCTAAAACTAAGAATAAATCTAACCCTAACCCTAACCGTAACCATTACACTTACCCTAACACTAAACCTAAACCTAATCTGAACTGTAACTCTAACCCTAATAATAAGACTTACCCTAACACTAAGCCTAAAACTAACCCTAAACTAACACTAACTCTCACCCTAACCCTATCCAAAACCCTAACGGTAAAACTAACCTTAAACTTAAACCTAAACGTGAACCTCAACTTTACCCTAAAACTAACCCTAACCTGAGCACTGAACGTAAGCGTAATCCTAACCTTAACACTAACCCTAAAACTAACCCTAACCCTAACAGTAAACCTAAAACTTAACCTTACCCTAACCATAATTCTAACACTGAAATTAATTCTAAACCTTACCTTAACTTTAACTCTAACACTAACCCTTACTCTACCTCTAATACTAATCCTATCTTCAACCCTAACCCTAAAACTAATTCAAACATAAACCCTAACCCAAATCATAATCCTAACCCTAACCTAACCCTAACTCTAACCCTTTCCTAATTCTAACCCTAAATTTAACACTAACCCAAACACTAAATGAAACCCTAAACCTAACAGTAACCCTAAACATAATCCTAACTCTATCACTAATCCTAACCCTAAAACTAACACTAACCCTAATTTTAAAACTAACCCTAACCATAACCCTAACACTAACACTAAGCCTACCCTTTACCCCAAAAGTAAACCTAACCTTAACCCAAACCCAAACTCTAACCATAATCAACAGTAACCCTAAACCTAAAACTAACACAAATCCTAACCCTAATCCTAATCCTAAACCTAACACAAACTATTACTCAAACCCTAACACTAACCATAACACTATCCCTAACCCTAACCCTAATCATAACTCTGACACTAACTCTATCCGTAACTGGAAACCTAACCCTAAACCAAACCCTAATATTAGCCCTAACCCTAATGCTAACCCTAATCATTACCCTAATACTAACCCAAACACGAACCCTAACCCTAACCCAAATCATATCCCTAACTCTAAAACTTAAACAAATCCTAACCGTAATCTAAGCACTAAAACTAACCATAATCCTAACTCTAACTTGAAACGTAACACTAACCCTATCCCTAAACCTAAACCTAACACTAACCCTAACAGTAACCCTAACCCTCAACCTATCCCCAATCCAAATGCTAATACTAACCCTAAACCTCATGTTATCACAAAACATAACCCTGAAACTAATACTAAACCTAACACTAACCCTAACCCAAACATTAAACTTAAGCCTAACACTAACAGTAACACTAACCCTAACCCTAAACCTAAACCTAACACTAACCCTAATTATGTCCCTAACACTAACCATAACCCTAATACTAAAAGTAACAATAACACCAACCCTAATCCTAACCATAAACCTAACCCTAAGCCTAACACTAACCCTAAACCTAAACCTAACCCTAATTCTAACACTAACACTAACAATAACCATAAAACTAAAGCTAAAAGTAACCCTAACTGTAACACTAAAACTAAAGGTAACTCTAACCCTAACCATAACACTAAACGTAACTCTAACCATAACCCTAACACTAACCCTATGCCCATCCCTAACCCCAACACTATACCTAACCCTAACTGTAACTCTAATGTTATAATAACATTAACACAAAACTTAACCATAACACTAACCCTAAACTTAACCTTAACACTAACACTAACCCTAACTCAAACACAAACCCTAACCCTAACCCTATTACTAATACTATCCCTAACCTAAACCTAACACTAACCCTAACACTATCCTTAACCTACCCCTAACCCTAACCATATCACTAACAATAAACCTAACTCTAACTTTATCACTAACCATAACATGAACTCTAACCCTAACACTAACACTAAATGGAACACTAAATCTGACACTAAACCTAATCTTGCCCCTAACCATAACACTATTAAAAACCCTAACCCTAACACGAACACTAACTCTAACCCTAACCCTAACACTAAACATAACATGATCCCTAACCCTAACCCTAACAATAATCTTAAACCTAACCCTCACAATAAATTTAACCATAACCCTAACACAAACCCTAACCTAAAACATAACCCTGACCCTAAAGTAACCCTAACCCTTACTTAATTCTAACCTTAAATCTAACAATAACCCTAACCTAACCCTAAACCTTACCACAATCCTAACATGAAACCTCACTCTAACTCTAACATTAAAGCTAACCCTAAACCTAACCCTAAACCTAGCACTAACCCTAAGCCTAACCCTATCACTATCCCTAACACTAACTCTATCACAAATCCTAATCATAACTCTAATCCTAACCATAACCCTAAGGATTACAGTAACCTTAATCCTAACACAAATCTTAACCATAACCCTAACACTAACCCTAAATCTAACCCTAACACTAACACTAACTGCAACTCTAACCTTAACGCTAACACTAACACTAACTGTAACCCTAACCCTTACCTAACCCTAACCCTAATCCTAATCATAACAGTAACCCTTACCATAACCCTAACACTGACCCTAACCATAACCCTCTCAATAACCCTAACCCAAACACTAACATTAACCCTAAACCTAAAACTAACCCTAACCCTAATCCTAACCAAAATCCTTACACTAAAACTAACCCTAACATTACCCGTAAGCCTAAATCTAACCCTAAACCTTAACCCTAAACTTAACTCTAATCCTAGTTGTTACTGTAACTCTGAACCTAACTCTAACAATAAAAATAACAGTAATTCTAACCCGAAATAAAACCATAACCCTATAACTAAAGCTAACCCTAAACCCAATCCTAACCCTAATCCTACCACTAACAGAAACCCTAAGCCATACCCTAACCCTTACCCAAACACTAAAACTAAACCTAACCCTAACCCTAAATATACCTTACCCTAAATCTACTAACTAACCCTAACCTACTTAACCTAACCCTAACCATATCAATAACACTAAACCTAACTCTAACTTTATCACTAACCATAACCTGAACTCTAACACCAAACAGAACTCTAACACTAAACCTAACACGAAACTTAACAATAACACTAAGTCTAACTGTAATCCTATTCCTAACCCTAAACCTAACCATAGCCCTAAACTTAAGCATAACCCTAACCCTAATATAAACTGTAACACACACCATAACCCTAACCCTAACCTAAACCTAATGCTAACCGTAGCACTAACCCTAAACCTAATCCTATCCCTAACATGAACACTGACACTAACCCTAACACTAACACTATATCTAACCCCAACCCTAACACTATCACAAAGCCTAACCCTAACCTTAACCCTAAACATAACACTAACCATAACACTAACCCTAACACTAATCCTAACCCTAACTAAACCTAATCTTAACCGTAACCCTAACCATAACCATAAATCTAACCCTAAACCTAGCACAATCCCTAAACCTGACCATAACCGTAACACAAACCATAACCAAAAACCCAATACTAAATTTAACACTAACCTTAAACAGACACTTAATTCTAAAACTAACTCTAAACCTAACCCTAAACCTAACACTAAACCTAAACCTAAAACTAAACCTAACACTCACTCTAACACTAAAACTAACCCTAAGCCTAACACTTAAACTAACAGTAACCCTAATCCTAACCTTAACCCTAACTCTAAACCTAACCATAACCCTAAGTATATCACGAACATGAAAACTAACTCTAACCCTAAACCTGACCATAACCCTAACACAAACCATAATTTGAACCTTAACACTAAGCCTAACACTAACCTTAAACCCACACCAAATTCTAAAACTAACCCTAACCCTAACCCTAACATTAAACCTAAACTAAAACTAAACCTAGCAATTACCCTAACACTAAAATTAACCCTAATCCTAACCCTAAACCTAACCCTAACCCTAATCTTAACACTGAACCTAATCCTAAACCTATCACTAAATTTAAACCTAGCCCTAACCCTAACCCTAACACAATCCCTAACCCTGACCATAATCCTAACACAAACCATAACCCGAACCCTAAACCTAACACTAACACTAACATTAAACTGACATCTACTTCTAAAACTAACCATAACCCTAACCCTAACACAAATCCTAACCCTTAAAAAATCCATATCATGAACCCTAACACAAACCCTAACACTAAATTCAAACCTACACCTAACTGTAAAACTAGCAATAAACATAAACCAAACCCTAACACTAATACTAACCATAAACCTAAAAATAAACCTAATCCTAAGCTGAACCCTAATAATATAACTAACACTAAACATAACACTAAATTTAAACCTAACCCTAACACTAAACCTAACACTAACCTTAACACTAACCCAAACACAAAACCTAACCATAACACTAACACAAAACATAACCCTAAACCTAATGTTAATCCTAACACGAATAATAACCCTAACCTTAAACCTAACCCTAAACCTAACCCTACACCTAACATTAACAATAACCATAACCCTAAACTTAACCCTAATCCTTACCATTACCGTAACACTGACCCTAACACTAACACTAACAAAAAACCTTACCCTAAACCTAACAATAACCCTAACCCTAATGCTAAACCTAAAGTAACCCAGACCCCAAACCTAACCCTAAACCTTACCCTAACATTAACCCTAACAAAATCATAACCCTACACTATCCCAAACACTAACCCTAACCCTAACCCTGTATCTAAACTAACCTTAACCCTAACCCTATATCTACACTAAACCTAACCCTAACACTAATCCTAACTCTAACCCTATCCATAATCCTAACACTAACACTAACCCTAAACTTCACCCTAAATGTAACCTTAACCTAACACTAACCCTAAAACTAACCATAAACCTAACTCTAACCCAAACCCAAACACTAAATTTAAACCTAAGCCTAACCCTATCCCTAACAGTATCCCTAACCCTAGCCATAATCCTAAACCTAAGACTAACAAACACTAATTTTAACCCTAACCCTAAAATTAACACTAACTCTAACCCTACAACTAAACCTAAACCTTACCAAAAACCTAACACTAAACCTAACCCTAACCGTAACCTAACACTAAACCTAACGCTTACCCTAACCCTAAATCTAACCCAAATCTCAACACTAGCCCTTACTTTTACCCTAAATCTATCACGAATCCTAACCCTAAACCTAACCCAAACCTTAACACTAACACTTATTTCTACCCTAACTCTATAATGAACCCTAACCCTAAACCTAATCTTAAACCTAATACTAACCTTAATGCTAACCCTAAAAATAACCCTAATTCTAACCGTAAACCTAAACCAACCTGAACCCTAAGCCTAACCCTCACTCTAAACTTAACCCTAAAACTAACACTAACCCTAATGCTAAACCTAAACCTAAAACTAACCTTAACCCTAAACCTAAACATAAACCTAATCCTAACTGTAACCCTAACCCTAAACCTAACATAAATCCTAACCCTAACCTTTACACTAAACCTAACCATAATCCTAACTCTAACACTATCACTAACCCCAAACCTAACACTAACACTAAAATTAACAATAATCATAACACTCACCCTAACCCTAACCCTAACTCTAACCTAACACTAACCCATAAAGTAATCCTAACCCTAACTCTACCAATTAACCTAACATAATCCTAACACTAATCATAACCATAAACCTAACACAATCCCTAACCCAAAACATAACCCTAAATATAACCCTAAAAAAACCTAAATTTTACCTAACACTAACACTAACTCTAATACTAAAATTAACCCTAACCCTAACACTAACACTAATGCTAAATGTAACATAACCCTAACCATAACAATAACACTACACAAACCATAGCACTAAACCTAACCATAAACCTAAAACTAACCCTAAACCTAACATGAAGCCTAACACTAACCCTAACAATAATACTAAATCCAATCCTATCCCTAACACTAATCCTTACACTAACCCTAACCCTAACCCCAACCCTAATTATATAACTAACCCTAACCCTAAACCTAACCCTATACCTAAAAGAAACTCTAATACTAAACATAACCCTAATCCAAACACTAACCATAACCCCAACAATAACCCCATTACTAACCCTAACCCTAGGCCTAACCCTAAACCTAACACTATTTCTGATACTTACTTTAACCCTAACACTAACCCTAACCCTTATCCTAACACTATACCTAAACTACCCGTAACCCTAAAACTAACCCAAACCCTAACCCTATGCCTCACTCTAAACCTCTTTGTAATAATAAAACCAGAATTTTAACACTGACCCATAAGCCTTATCCTAACACAAAACATAATTCTTACCTTAACACTAACCTTAACACTAAACCTAACCCAAACCCTAACCCCATTTCTAAAACTAAACATAACCCTAACCAGAACCCTAACCCTAAACCTAACCCCAGAACTAACCTTAACCATAAACATAACTCTAACCCTAACACTAACCCTAACTATAACACTAAACCTAACCCTAACCCTAACCCTAAACCTAAACCTAACCGTAACAGTAACCCTAATTCTAACCCTAAAATTAAAAGTAACCCTAATCCTATTGCTAACACTAACACTATTCCTAACCCAAACCCTAACATTAAACCTAAGCCTAACCCTAACCCTATCCCTAACCCTCACTCTAAACCTTACCCTAACATAAACCCTAACCCTAACACTAATCCTAACCGTTACCCTGAAACTAACCCTAACCTACAAGTAACACTTAAACTAACCCTAAACCTCACCCAAAGCCTCACTCTAACCCTAATCCTAACCATAACCCTAAACCTTACCCTAACAAAAACCATATTCCTCACATGAACACTAATCTGAACATTAAGCCTAACCCAAAACCTAACTCTAAAACTAAACCTAAACCTAACCATAACCCTAAACCTAACCCTAGAACTAACCCTAAACATAACAATAACCCTAACCCTAAAAAGAACCCTAACCCTAACCCTAACAGTAACACTCACTCTAACCCTAACATTAGACCTAACCCTAAACCTATCTCTAACCCTAACAATCTCCCTAAACCTACACTAACACTAACACTAAATCTAACGGTAAAACTAACCCTAAATTTACCAGTAACCCTGAAACTAATCATAACCCTAACTCTTATGCTAACTCTAAACTTAACTCTATACCTAACACTAACACTAACACTAACCCTAACCCTAATCCTAACACTAACCCTAACCCCACCACTAACCCTAATCCTAATGCTAACACTATACCTAAACTACTCGTAACCCCAAAACTAACCCTAACCCTAACCCTATGCCTCACTCTAACCCTCTTTCTAATCATAACCAAAATTCTAATTTTAACTCTAACGTAACACAAAACCTAAACCTAACCCTTACCATAACACAAACCATAATTCTTACCGGAACACTAAGCTTAACACTAACACTATCTGAAACCATAACCCTGATTTTAAATAATCCTAACCCTAACTCAAACCCTGACCCTAACCAAAAAACTAACCTTTACCCTAAACCTAACCCTAATTCTAACACTAACACTAACCATAAGCCTAACTCTAACTGTAACACTATCCCTAAACCTAATTCTAATCCCAAACTGAAAAGTAATCCAAAACCTATCCCTAACCCTAACACTTTTTCAAACCCTAACACTAACACTAACACTGAACCTAACCCTAAACCTAACCCTACCCCTAACCTTCATCCTAACCTTACCCTAACACAAAACCTAAACCTAAACCTAACCCTAACACTAATCCTAACCCATACCTTAACACTTACCCTACCCTAACACTAACCCTAAAGCTAACACTAAACCTAACCCTAAGCCTCATTCTAACCCTCATCCTAATTATAACCCTAACCCTTCCCCTAACTCAAACCATATCACTCACATGAATATTAATCCTAACACTAAACCTTACCCTAACCCTAACCCTTACTCTAAAACTAAACGTAAACCTAACCTAAACCCTAACCCTAACCCTAGAACTGATAATAAACAGAACGCTAAACATAACCCTAAACCGAACCCTAACCCTAAACCTAACTCTAACAGTAATCCTAATCCTATTCTTAGTCCTAACCCTAAACCTATTCCTAACCCTAACACTCTACCTAACCCCAAACCTAACAGTAACACTAACTCTAAAGCTAACCCTAAATGTAACACTTACCCTAATAATAAGCCTGAAACTAATCCTAACTCTAACCCTTACACTAACCCTAAACCTAATATTAAACCTGACAGTAACTATAACACTAAACCTAACCTTAATTCTAAAACTAACCTAACCCCAACACTAACCATATCATTAACCCTAACCCTAAGCCTAAACCTGAACTTAACAGTAACGCTATCTCTAAGCCTTAATTAACCCTAACCCTTAAACTAACCATAAACCTAATGCTAACACTATACTTAAACTACTTGTAACCCTAAAACTAACCCTAACACTAACACTAACCCTATAAAGAACCCTAACCCTAAGCCTAACATTAACACTCACTCTAACCATAAGCCTAACTCTAACTGTAACACTATCCCTAAACCTAATTCTAATCCTAAACTGAAAAGTAATCCAAAACCTATCCCTAGCCCTAACACTTTTTTAACCCTAACACTAACACTGAACCTAACCCTAAACCTAACCCTACCCCTAACCTTCATCCTAAACCTTACTCTAACACAAAACCTAAACCTAAACCTAAACCTAACACTAATCTTAACCCATACCTTAACACTTACCCTACCCTAACACTAACACTAAAGCTAACCTAACACTAATCCTAACCCATACCTTAACACTTACCCTACACTAACACTAACACTCTATGCCTCACTCTAACCCTCTTTCTAATCATAACCAAAACCCTAATTTTAACTCTAACCCAACACAAAACCTAACCTAACACTTACCCTAACACAAACCATAATTCATACCCAAACACTAAGCTTAACACTAATCTTAACTGAAACCCTAACACTAATTCTAAAACTTACCCTAACCCTAACACGAAACTTAGCCCTAACACCCAAACTAACTTTAACCATAAGCCTAACCCTAACCTTAACACTCACCATAATAAGCCTAACCCTAACTGTAACACTATCCCTAACACTAATTCTAACCCTAAACCTAAAAGTAACCCTAAACCTATCCCTAACACTAACACTATTCCTAATCCTAACCGTAACACTAACACTAACACTGAACCTAACCCTAAACATAAACCTACCACTAACCCTCACCCTAAACCTTACCCTAACACAAACCCTAAACCTAAATCTAACCCTAACACTAATCTTAACCCTAACCCTAACACTAACCCTAACCTACAAGTAACCCTAAAACTAAACATAAACCAAAACCTAATTCTCACTCTTACCTGAATCCTAACCATAACCATAACCATAACCATATCCCTAACCCTATCACAAACCCTAACCCTAACCCTTAACCTAACAAAAACCATATCCCTCAAAAGAACACTAATCTTAACACTAACCCTAATGCTAACCCTAACTGTAACTCAAAAACTAACCATAACCCTAACCCAAACCTAAACTTAACACTAACCCTAGAACTAACCCTAAACATAACCCTAACCGTAACTCTAAAACCAACCCTAACCCTAACCCTAACTGTAATACTAACCCTAACCCTAGCCCTAAACCTAAACCTATCTCTTACCCTAACACTCTCCCTAACCCTAACCTTAACACTAACACTAAAGCTTACCCTAAAACTTACCATAATCCTACCACTAACCCTAAAACTTATACTAACTCTAACTCTTACACTAATCCTAAACCTACTCCTAAACCTAACACTAACAATAACAGTAACCCTAACCCTAATCCTAAAACTAACTATAACACCAACACTAACCCTAGCCCTAAGCCTAACCCTAAACCTAACAATAACCCTATCCCTAACCCTTACTTTATTTCTAACACTAACGCTAACCCTAACTATTAACCTAACACTATACCTAAACTACCCATAACCCTAAAACTAACAAGTACCCTAACCCTACTCCTCACTCGAACACTCTTTGTAATCATAAAACCCTAATTTTAACTCTAACCCTAACATAAATCTAAACCTAACCCTTACCATACAACAAAACATAATTCTTTCCCTAACACTAATTTTAACACTAATCCTAATTCTAAAATTCATCTTAACCCAAACCTGATTCATAACCCTAACACTAACACAAAAACTATCCTAAATAATAAACCTAACCCTAACCCAACTCTAAACCTAACCATAAACCTAACCCTAACCCTAACTGTAACACTAACCCTAACCCTGATTTTAACTCTAAACCTAAAAGTTAACCTAAACCTATCCCTAGCCTAACACTATCCCTAACCCTAACACTAACACTAACACTAACACTGAACCTAACCCTAAACCTCACCCTACCTCTAACCATCACCCTAACTCTTACCTAACACAAACCCTAACCCTAACACTAATGGTAACCCTAAACCTAACAATAACCCTAAACTACAAGTAACCCTAAAACTAAACCTAAACTTAACCTTACTGCTGAGAGCCACAGCTGAGTCGGAATGGCCCCTGGCATTTTGGCAATAGTATTGGTTGAGAGGCGAGCCAGTAAGATGATGCTGGATTGATTCAATTGTATATTAGACCTTTACTCTCAGCCTAAGCCGGCTACTTTGGAGTTCTCGCTGGGATTCCTGGAGAGTTTGCATTGGTTGGGAAAGTGCCAGAGGAGGGATTCCGGTTGGTGGTTCCTGGAGGAGCCGTGTGGGTGGCGTTCAGGAGAGTTCCTGGGGAGTGTGTGTGGAGTGTGCTGGTAGAGTTCAGAAATAAAGTTTGCTTCTGCTTGAGTGGCTCGTGATTTGTGCCCAGCCAGACTGCGGCATTTGTTGGCCAGTACAGGGAATGCCTGAAGCTCAGTGGTATGTGAAATTTCTCATCCCAGAGGGAAGGTGAGAGAATGGGTGACCATTTCAAAAAACAATGTGTTCTTGTTTTGATTTGTTTTGTTTTTGTTTGATTTGTTTTGTTTTTGTTTTAAGCTGCCTATTCCTAGAACTTTCTCAGGCAAACTGGGAAAAATGGTTGGCTCAAGGTTTGAAGTTTTTTGCCCCTGAGGAAGAGATAGAAATAGACCACAAATGCACATGTCAAGAACATAGGAAAATTGATGCAACATTTTTTTGTTCCTTTTTTGTTTCATTCTGTTTCAATTTTGTTTTGTGTTATAGTAGATCAGAAATTAGCAAAAAACAAACTGAAAGAGTGTTAAGTAAATTGTTAGAGGTCCAGACTATGGTAGAAAACATGTTACATTAAGCAAAAACGAAGGTCTCTGAAGCTAGTCAGACAGAGGAAGAAAATTTAAAGGAAGAAAGCTTAGAGGAAAAACAACTATCAGGGGGGAAGCTACAACAGGATGCTGCTACTAACTCTGTTCTATCACCAGAGGGCATAATTCAACCAACCGCACCATCTATGTAGACAGCTGAGTGGCCCTCAACCCCTGTAGTTGATAGATGGGATCCTGAGAAAGGACCTCAAAGATTAGCATGCCCTGTACTTCAGCAGGCAGGAGGGTAGCGAATTCACCATGCTTTAGATTTCAAAACAGTGAAGCAGTTAAAAGAGGCTGTAATAACCTATGGTCCCCAAGCATCCTTTACTGTAAGCATGGTCAAATCCATTACCAACTTGGACATGACGCCAGAACATTGGGCTAGTATGTGTAAAGCTGTGATAATGGAGGGCCATATTTGTTATGGAAGGTGGTCAATGAGGAATTTTGCAGGAAGTCGGTTAGGCGATATGCAGCAGCCAGTTATCCTCAGAGAAATCTAGATATGTTTTTAGGAAAGGGACCTTATGAGGGTCAGCTGCAACAAATTAGATATGATCCTGCTATATACTCACAAATTGCTACAGATGCAGTTAGGGCATGAAAGACTTTACAAGGACATGTAGATTTACAAGGTCAATTATCTAAGGTCATACAGGGAGCTAATGAACCTTATGCTGAATTTGTAGATAGGCTTATTCAAACAGCTACCAGAGTTTTGGGGGATAAAGGTAAGCAATGCCATTAATAAAACAACTGGCTTATGAGCAAGCAAATCATTGTTACAGAGAGGTCATTAGACCATGGAAACATGAAGATTTAAATACATATATTAAATTATGTAGATACATTTATGAACAAGGGCAAGTCTTGGAAGCTGCAGTATAACAGGCTTTAGATGCCAGGCCAAAAACATGCTATAATTGTGAACAAACAGGACATTTTAAAAGGAATTCCCCCAAAGGAGGAGTGTTTAACAAAATTAGGTATCAAAGGGGTAGAATACCAGGTATTTGCCCACGATGCCATAGAGGGAGACATTGGGCTAATGAATGCCATTCTCAAACCACCATAGAGGGTACTCTGTTATCAAAAAACGGACAAGGACTTTGTCTTTATCATTTATTGTAATACCAACAAAAATATTCCTCCAGGAGTATTTTGGCAAGAAGGTCCATTATTGTAGATACATTTGTCTTATTCTCCTAACACTATTCTTACTAGGTATCCTGAGGCTGTAGGACAATTAATACTCAAAGGAATAAAGCAGCAAAGGGAGTGTTTGGAATTTCTCCAAATAAAATTATTACTCCATATACTATGGATAAAGTTGATGAGTTAGCTAATGAATTATGTACTTGGGCAATAATCATGTGTAAATCTAATGTTTAATTTGATAATCACTTACCGTCTAATCCTTTTTTGTCTTTTTGTTCCTTGCATCCTGTAGTTTTTCCAAAAATGACAAGTAAAACACCTATCATGAATGCTCCAAATATCTTCCCTGATGGGTCAAATTATGGTACACCAGCAGTAGTTTCCCCTGATCAAACCTTTACATTTTTAGTACCCAAACAATCAGCTCAAAAGGTAGAGCTTAATGCAGTATTACAAGCTTTTGTGATGTTTAAAGATTCTGTATTTAATTTATTTTCTGATACTCAGTATATAGTTATTGCTATAGTATCCCTTGAATATGCTAGTATGATTTCCACTTCCTCTACTCTTTTCTGTTTGTTTTCCACTATACAAAGTCTAATCTGTGACAGAAAAGTTCCATTCTTTATATGACATATCAGGGCACATACAGGATTGCCTGGATATTTTAGTTTGGGCAATGATTTAGCAGATTAAACTACACATGACATACATATTTTCTCTAGAATAGAAGAAGCTATACATTTTCATAAAAGATTCCATGTCAATGCTAGTACTTTACAAAAGCATTTTAAAATAACTAAGGAAAAAGCTAGACAAATAATAAAACAATGTCAAAATTGTGTGACCTTTTTACCACAAGTTGATCTTAGAGTCAATCCTAGAGGACTGATACCTAATCATGTTTGGCAGATGGATGTCACACACTTGCCAGAATTTGGAAAATTAAAATATTTGCATGTTACAGTTGATACTTCTTATGGATTTTTGATGGGCTCCCTTCATGCCAGAGTGAAAACTAAAAATATTATAGCTTATTGCTTACAAAATTTTGCCACTGTGGACATTCCAAAACAATTGAAAACAGATAATGATCCTTGTTATACTTCTACCACTTTTAAATAATTTTGCTCATCATTTGGCATTACTCATATGACAGGAATCCCATATAATCCACAGGGACAAGGCATAGTTGAAAGAGCTCATCAAACTATTAAAATGTACTTATTAAAGCAAAAAGAGGGAATTGGAAAGCAGTATATATCCCAGAAAGATAAACTTAAAATAACCCTTTTTACTCTAAACTTTTAAAATTTGGATTCATCAGGGCTTAGTGCTGCAGAAAGGCATACGTTTTTTTTTTTGTTTTTTGTTTTTTTTTTTTTAATGTACATAAACCTAAGGTAATTTGGAAAGATATTCTAACATGACAATGGAAAGTTCCTGACCCAGTGATTTTCTGGAGTCAGGGTCCTGTTTGTCTGTTTCCACAGGGAGAACAGCAGCTGATTTGGATTTTAGAGAGACTAACCAAAGTGATTTCTACATACCAAAAAGAAGATGATTTCACTCAAATCCATAACAGCTAATACTCATAGCTCCAGCTTGTCTATTCTTACATCTGCACCAGTGGTTCTCCCACACCTGGAGGCTAATGAATAATGAACACCATTAAAGCCCATTTCAAATGTAAAAAAAAAAAAAAAAAAAAATCTTGGGGCTTGCTTTTGGGAATACCTTCAGACCCATTATGCAAGTTATAGGAAAAAAGGTGGGATATCCAAAATAGAGTCAAACCCAGGTGGTAACCAGGATATCTTTTTTTTCAATATCTATTTTATTATTGCCCTTTCCCACATCATAAAGTTCTATTTTATTTTTTGAGCTCATACAGACCTAGGTTAATGTTTTCTGATCAGTTTTATTTTTTGACTGTGGAGTTTTTAAACATTATAATGGAGATTTCACCTGTGTAAAACTACAAGGCCTTTACTATTGTCTTCTGTGTTGGATGTTTGTGTGCACACTTGTGTTTTGTGTTGAATGTCTGTATGTGCGTATGTCCATATATCATATATGAGGAATGCTCATGAAAAAAATGGATACAAGTATTTTATTATTCACATGATTTAAATAGTTTAATTTAAATTGGGTAAACAGCTGTTGAGAATTGTTTTAACATGTGAACAAATAAGGAGGTTAACAGATCTGTTTGTTTCCTTTCACATTTCCTTTTCATTATATTTTATATTTCTGTTCAGAATAATGAAATTGTTCAGAAAATTGTTTTCTTAGTACCTGTTGAAATGTTACATAATTTTATTTTTTTAGCCATCATTGCCAGAATTCCTATCTTCATCCCAGTGCCGGTGAAGACAAAGATTAAACCAAACTACAGCTTCTATGATAGCTATTAAACTGATGCATCAATGAATAATAACTCAACAAGCAATGCTCAATCAAGGTGTCAATTTACTTTGGGAGTAAATGGACGTATTGATGGATTCCTCTGCTTTGAACTGCTTGCAGAACCTGCCTGGATTATGTATCACTTGTATGCATTGTGAAATATCTGTTGGTGAAGCGAATTGTGGTAGTGCTGGCGTATCTTTGCTGATGGTGTCATCGGTGGTACAATTTTTCCTAAAAGAGCCATCATTTGGCTTGGTGTCATGACATTTTGCATCCTTCTCCCTTTTGCTAATGATGGTGTAAAATTTGGGGGCCAACAGAGGTGAAACAAAGAACCTCACCCCCCTAATGGCAACAAGGCCAAATTTGGGGGCCAAAAGAGTTGAGGCAAAGAACCTCACCCCCCCACTTGTGCAAAGGCCAAATGTGGGGGAAAACAGAGGTGAAGCAAAGAACCTAACCCGTCCACTGGTGCAAAGGCCTATGCACAATTATGGCTGTATGCTGGACCGGTAGTCAGTGATGGGTAAGATCCAATTGCAGTGGTACCAACCTAAGACAGAAGGCTGACACCTTGAGGTCAGCTCATCCGATGATGGGTAAGGACCATATATAGTATTGGACAACCTAACAGGCATGGTCCCTAAGCCACATTGCTTGTTGTTTAATTAAACAGAAGTGGGGAGATGCTGAGAGTCACAGTCGTGTCGGAATAGCCCCTGGCATTTTGCAAATAGAATTGGTTGAGAGGTGAGGAATAAGATGATGCTGGATTGATTCAATTGTATATTAGAACTTTATTGGCTGCCTCAGCCCACTACTTTGGAGTTCTCGTGCTACCTTGGAGTTCTTGTGCTACTTTGGAGTTCTTGCAGGGAATCCTGGAGAGTTTGCATTGGTTGGGGAAGTGCTGGAGGAGGGATTTCCAGTTGGTGGTTCCTGGAGGAGCCATGTGTGTGGCATTCAGGAGAGTTCCTGGGGACTGTGTGTGGAGTGTGCTGGTAAAGTTCAGAAATATAGTTTGTTTGTGCTTGAGTGGCTCATGATTTGGGACCAGCCAGACTGTGGCACCTTAAACCTAAGCCTCAGCATCACCCTACCTGTAATCCTAACCCTAACCATAACCCTTACCATATCCCTAACCCTAACCCTAACCCTAAACCTTACCCTAACACAAACCATATCCCTCACACAAACACAATGATAACACTAAACCTAACCCTAACCGGAACTCTAAAACTAACCCTAACCCTAACCCAAATGCTAACACTAACCCTATCCCCAAAACTAAGGCTAAACTTAACCCTAAACCTAAGCCTATAATGAACCCTAAAGCTGAGCCTAACTCTAACACTAACACTAACCCTAAATTTAGCCCTAACCCTCAAGGTATCCCTAACACTAATACTCTCCCTAACCTAACCCTAACACTAACACTAAAGCTAACTGTAAACCTAACCCTATCCCTAACACTAAAACAAACCCAAACCCTAACCCTAACCCTAACACTAACACTAAGCCTAACCCTTCCACTAACCCTAAACTTAACCATAATCCTATCCCTAATGCTAAAACTAACCCTAACCATAACCTTAACCCTAACCCTAACAGGAATGTTAACCATAACCCTAACCCCAGCCCTAAACATAAAACTAACCCTAAACCTATCCCTAATGCTAAATTTTCTTTAACCCTAACCCTAACCCTTACAATAACCCTAAACCTAATCCTAACTGTAAACCTAACACTAACCCTAAAACTAACACTCTCACAAACCCTAATGCAAACACTAACACTAACACTAAACCTCACCATAAACATAACCCTAACCCTAAAACTTACTCAAACCCTAACGCTAACACTAAGCTCAACCTAACTCTAACACTAACCCAAACACTAATCCTAAACCTAATAATAATTCTAACTTTAACACTAACCCTAATCCTAACCATAAAGCTACAACTAATCCTAAAACAAACCCTAGCAGTAACTCTAACACGAATCCTAAACCTAACCCTAACCTTAACCCTAACACTAACCCACACCATAACCCCAACCTTTACACAAAACCTAACCTTAATCCTAACGCTATCACAAACAATAACCAAACCCTAACCCTTACCTTAACTTAAATTTAACCGTAACCCTTACCTTACCCTAACCCTAAACATAACCCTAACTCGAACACTAACCCTAACCCTGAACCTAACCCTTACACTAACCCTAAACCTGAACCTAACCCTATAACTAACCATAACCCTAAACCTAATCCTAAACCTAACACTAATCCTAACACTAACCGTAACCCTAACCCTAATACTAAACCTAACACTAATCCTAACACTAACCATAACCCTCAGCCAAACCCTAAATCTAACTCTAATCTTAACCATAACCCTAATGATAACATTAAACTTAACAATATCACAAACACTAACCTAACCCTTCAGTAACCCTAAACACAACCCTAACCCTAAATCTAAAACTAAACATAACCCTATCCTGAAACCTAACTCTAAACCTAACCTTATCACAAAACTAACACTAACCCTAACCCTAACCCTAACCCAAACACTAACATAACACAAACCCTAACACTAAACATAAAACTAACCATAAACTGAAGCATAACCCTAAACATAACACTAAACCTAACCATAACCCTAAGCCTAACGCTAAACTTAGCACTAAACATAACCCTATTCCCTACTCCAACATTAACATCAACCCTAAAGCTCACCGTAACCCTAACCCTAACCTGAAAAATAGCAATAAACCTAAGCCTAACCATAAACCTAACACTAACCATAATATTAAACCTAACCCTAAGCATAACCCACACACTAAAATTTACCCTAACCATAACCCTAATAATAACACTAACCCTACTCTTAACTCTTTTCCTAATGCAACCCTAACACTAACTCTAAACCTAATACTAATGCTTACCATAACACTAAACCTAATACTAACCTTACCCTAAAAAAACCCTAACACCAATCCTAATCCAAGCACCAATCATGACCCTAATATTACCCTAACTTTTACACTACTCCTAACCCTGACCTTAAACCTAACACTAACCCTAAACCTATCCTTAACCCTAATGTTCATTATAATCCTAACCCTAACCCTAACCCTAACCCTAAATACAAAACCTAACCATTTCCATAACAGTAACCCTAATCCTAAACTTAACCCTAAAACTAACACTAATATTTACCCTAACACAAACAATAGCCCTAACCCTAACACTAACCATTAGCCTAATACTAAATCTGACCCTAATTCTAACCATAACACTAACCTTAACACGAACCCTAACACAAACCCTAACCTATCCCTAAACCTATCCTTGTCCCTAACCCTAACCTTAAACCTAACACTAATTTTAAGCCTAACCATAACCCTAACCCAAACACTAAGGCTAACCCTAACCTTAACCCTATACTAATAATAACCCAAACCACAACCCTAATTCTAAACCTAATCCTAACAGTAACCCGAACCCTAACTCTAAAGCTAACCCTAACACAACACTAACACAAACACTAACCCCAACACTAGACCTAACCCTAAACCTAACACTTATCCTAACACTAAACTTAAACCTAAACCTAACATTAACACTAAACCTAACCAACCCTAACCCTAACACTAACGATAAACCTAAATGTAACCCTAAACGAAACACTAATCCTAAACCAAACCTATCCCTAACTGTAGCACTAACCCTAAACTTAACCATAAACCTACATCTTAACCTAATCTAACCTTAACATGAACCCTAACCCTAACTCTAACACTAACCCACATCCTATCAATAACACTAATACAAACCCTAACTTTAACACTAATCCTAAAACAAACCCTAACCCTAACCCTACCTTAACCTTAACTCTTACCCTTGCGTAACCCTAAACCTAACACTAACCCTAACACTAATTTTACACCTAAACCTAACACAAATCCTAACACCAACCATAACTCTATAACTAACACTAAATCTCACCCTAAGCTTAAACCTATCACTAACCCTAACCCTAACCCTAACTCTAACCATAAAACTAACATTACCCCTAACCATAAGCCTAACCATAACATTAACCCTAACACTAATCCTAACCTGAAATCTAACCCTAACGCTAACCCGAACCCTAACCTAATACAAACCCTAACCCTAAACCTAACATTAACCTTAACACTAAACCTAACTCTAAACCTAATTCTAAAACCAACCCCTACCCTATCCTGAACCCTAAACATGACCCTAACCCTATCAGAAACACTAACCCTAAACCTAACACTAACCCTAAACCTAAGCCTAACTCTAACCCTAGCCCTAAATGTAACCCTAATCTTAACTGTAACCCTGACTCTAACCAAAATTTAACCCTAACACAAACCCTAACACTAAACCTAACAAAAACCTTAACCCTAAACTACCTTAACCCTAACACTAATCCTAACCCTAATCTTAACGCTAAAAATAACCCAAACCTAGTCCTAACCCTAACCCTAACACTATCCCTAAACCTTACCCTAACCCTAACGCTAACCTGAACACTAACCTAAACCATAACACTAACCCTAATCCTAACCCTATCCATAATCCTAAACGTAATCTTAACCCTAACGCTAACCCTAACCTAACCCTAAACCTAAACCTGTTATAAACCTAACCCTATCTCTAACACTAACCCTAACCCTGACCCTAACACTAACTCTAACACTCACCTAATCCTAACCCTAAACCTGACATTAACCCTATCTTTAACCCTAACACTAAACCTTAACCTAACTATTATCCAAACCCAAACACTAATGCTAACCCTAATCTTAACTCTAACACTAACCCTAACTTTTACCCTAACACTAGCACTACCTCTAAACCTATCACTTTCCCTAAGCCAGATCCTCACTCTAATTCTACTCTGGTCCTAATAATAATTCTTAATCTTTCCCAAACCCTAACTTTATTACAAGCCCTAAATATAGCCTTCATTCTAACTCTAACCCTAACCCTAACTCTGACCCTTATTCTGACCCTAACACTAACCCTAGATCTAAACCTGACCCTAACCCTAAAACGAACCCTAACAATACCTCTACAGGTAAACCTATACCTAAACCTAACAGTATCACTAGCAATAGACAAACCTAATTTTAAATAGAATCATAAATCTAGCCCTAGCCCTAAACAAAAACCTATCACTAGCCCTAACAATAACCCTTAACCTAACGTAAAGACTGAATCTCTCACTAAACCAAACGCTAGTCCTAATTGTGACTCTAAACCTAAAACTAAACCTAACCGCACAATGACCCTTAATCTAATAGAAACCCTAGCTCTAAACCTTATCCTAATCCAAAACCTAACCCTAACACTAGAATTATCTATTACCCTTATCCCCAAACTAGCCATAACCATTTCCCTCGCTCTTACATTACTCAAGCCCCAATGTTAGTTTGAAACCTCACACAAAACCCAGCCCTTATCCTAGCCCTAAACCTAGCCCTAATCATAACCCTAACCATAATCTTAAACCTATCCCTAATGCTAACCCTCACCATAGACCTAACTCTAGCTCAAATTCTAATCCTTAGCCTAAAGATAAACCTAACCCTAAACCTAACACTAGCCTTGACTCAAAACCTAACCATCACCCGAGATCTAGCCCTAGATCAAATGCCTACACTTACCCTAACCCAAATGCTAACATTAACACTAGGCTTAACCCTAACCATAACCCTAATCCTAAACTTAATCCTAGACCTAACCTTAGCCTAACCAAAATGCTAACCCTAGGCCTAACGATAACCCTATCATTAACACTATCCATTAGTGTAAACCTAACCAGAACCATAAACCTAATTCTATCCATTACCCAAACCCTAACAAGAACCCACCAGTAATTCAATCATAAACCCTAAATCTTAACCTAAACAAAACACTACCCTGAACCTGACCCTAATAATACACCTGGCTCTAAAATTGACCCTTACCCTACACCTAAACCTTACAATACACATAGCCATAACCTAACACTAAAGCTAATACTAACCATAAACCTAGACTTGACATTATCCCTAGCCCTAAACCTAGCCGTAGCCCTAACACAAACCCTCAGCCTATCCCTAAACCTAGTTTTAACACTAACCTAAACCATCACCTTAGTTTTACCCCCAATTCTAACCCTTACCCTACATCTAAATCTAGATATACCCCTATCCTTTCCCCTAAACCTAATCCTAACCCTAACACTAACAATAACCCTAACCCTAGGCCTTACAATAACACTAACCCTAGCGCTAATCTTAGCCCTAATTTAGCCCTAACACTAAACGTACCCCTAAACCTAGCCCAAAGACTAAACCGAACTAACACCCTAGCCCTATTTCTAGTTCTAACCTTATCCATTACCATAACCCTAACACAAGCCCTAACCTTAGCCTTAACACTAGCCATAGCCCTAAACCTAGATCTAACCATAACAATAAATCTAAGAATAAACTTCACCCTACCACTAGACCTAACACTATCACTAATCATAAAACTAGCCCTAAACCTAGGTCTAGTTCTAAAACAAACCTGAGCCATAGTCCTATCCCTAACCCTAGCCTAACCTTAACCCGAGACCTGACATTAGCCCTATCTCTAAACCAAATTCTAGTTCTAAGCCTAGACTTAATCCTACCCCTAATTTTAACCCTAGCCCTAACCCTAATTTTATTGCTTGTCCTAGCACTAAATATAGCTGTAACATCATAACTTTCCCTAACCCTAGTGCTAACCCTAACCCTAGCCCTACACCTAGGCCTAAATCTAACACTAACCCTAGCACTATTCCTAGCCCTAATTTAGCCCAAATAGTAAACCTAACCCTATCCCTAACCCTAAGACTAACTCTAACTCTTGCCCTAGCCCTATTTCTAGTTCTAAATCTATCCCTTACCATAACCCAAATCCTAGCCCTATCCCTAGCCACAAACTTAGCCCTAACCTTCGCCCAAGGCTAAAACCTGAATCTAAAACTAAAATTAAGTATAAACCTCACCCTAACAGTAGCCCTAACAATAATGCTAATTGGAAAACTAGCCCCAAATATACCCTAAACCTAAAACAAAACTGAGCCATAACCCTAACCCTTAACCTAAACCAAACACTAAAGCTACGCCTAGTCCTAAACTTAGCCCTAATTAGAGCCCTAACCCTAATCCTAGAAATAACCCTGACAGTAACTCAGCCCCTAACCTAAACCTAGCTGTAAACATCGCCCTAACACTAACCCTAGAACTAACCATAAAAATAAACCTTGTTTTTCCATTAGCCATAGCCCTAATGATAACACAAATCTTAGACCAAAACTGAGACCTAACCCTATTTTTTAACTCTAAGCCTAACCCTAACACTAGGCCTAAATGTAAACTTAACCCTAACCCTACCTTAAACCCTATCCCTTTCCCTAAGTCAAACTCTAACCCTAATGCTACCACAGTCCTAATATTAATCCTTCACCTACCAAAACCCCTAACTCTATTACTAGTCTTATCCTAGCCCTCATTCTAGATTTAATTCTAATCCTAACCCTGACCCTTATTCTGATCCTAACACTAAGCCTAGATCTAAACCTGACCCTAACCATAAACCGAACCCTAACACTATCCTCAACACAAAATGTAGAGCAAATCCTAGGCTTAAATCTAGCCCTAAGTGTAACCCTAACCCTATCCGTAGCCCTAACCTTAATCCTAAACCTAGCCTTAGACCTAACCCTAGCTCAAAGCCTAATTCTTACCCTAAATATAAAGTTAGACCTATCTGTAACTCTGAAGCTAACCCTAGCCCTAATTCAATCTTAAACCTAGCCCTAAACCTAGCTCTAAACCTACCCATTACAATAACCCTAACCCTAACCCCATTAATAGTCCTAACTGTAGTCCTTTATCTAGATCTAACTCTATCCCAAGCCCTAACGCAAATCCTCACCCTTATTCTGACCCTAATGCTAACCCTAGGTCTAAACCTGACCCTAAATCTAGACCAAACAATAATACTAACTCTAGATCAAAACCTAATTCTAAATCTAGCCTTAACTCTAGCCCTAGACCTAAACAAAATCCTAGCCCTAACAATAACCCTTAATCAAACCCAAACACTAAACCTACTCTTGGACTTAAACCTAGTCCTAATTCTGGCTGTAATCCTAATTCTAACTCTAACCCGAACACTGACCCTGAATTTAAGAGTAAATCTAACTCTAAACCTGACCCTAACTGAAAATATAAACCTAACACTAGACCTAGCCATAACCCTAATCCTAAAACTAGCCCAAATCATAACCCTAGGTCTCACATTATCCATTGCCCTATTTTTTTTTTATTGTTGGTTGTTCAAAACATTACATAGTTCTTGATATATCATCTTTCACACTTTGCTTCAATGGGTTATGAACTCCCATTTTTAGCCCATATACAGATTGCAGAATCACATCAATTACACATCCATTGATTTACATATTGCCATACTAGTGACTGTCGTGTTCTGCTACCTTTCCTATCCTCTACTATCCCCCCTCCCCTCCCCTCTTCTCTCTCTACACCCTCTACTGACCTTCATTTCTCCCCCTTGTATTATTTTTCCCTTTTCCCTCATTTCCTCTTGTATGTTCTTTTGTATAACCCTGAGGGTCTCCTTCCATTTCCATGCAATTTCCCTTTTCTGTCCCTTTCCCTCCCACCTCTCATCCCTGTTTAATGTTAATCTTCTTCTCATGCTCTTCATCCCTACTCTGTTCTTAGTTACTCTCCTTATATCAAAGAAGATATTTGGCATTTGTTTTTAGGGATTGGCTAGCCTCACTTAGCATAATCTGCTCTAGTGCCATCCATTTCCCTGCAAATTCTATGATTTTGTCATTTTTTAATGCAGAGTAATACTCCGTTGTGTATAAACGCCACATTTTTTTAATCCATTCGTCTATTGAAGGGCATCTGGGTTGGTTCCACAGTCTTGCTATTGTGAATTGAGCTGCTATGAACATCGATGTAGCAGTGTCCCTGTAGCATGCTCTTTTTAGGTCTTTAGGGAATAGACCGAGAAGGGGAATAGCTGGGTCAAATGGTGGCTCCATTTCCAGCTTTCCAAGAAATCTCCATACTGCTTTCCAAATTGGCTGCACCAATTTGCAGTCCCACCAGCAATGTACAAGTGTACCCTTTTCCCCACATCCTTGCCAGCACTTGTTGTTGTTTGACGTCATAATGGCTGCCAATCTTACTGGAGTGAGATGGTATCTTAGGGTGGTTTTGATTTGCATTTCTCTGACTGCTAGAGATGGTGAGCATTTTTTCATGTACTAGTTGATTGATTGTATGTCCTCCTCTGAGAAGTGTCTGTTCAGGTCCTTGGCCCATTTGTTGATTGGGTTGTTTGTTATCTTATTGTCTAATTTTTGGAGTTCTTTGTATACTCTGGATATCAGGGCTCTATCTGAAGTGTGAGGAGTAAAGATTTGTTCCCAGGATGTAGGCTCTCTATTTACCTCTCTTACTGTTTCTTTAGCTGAGAAAAAACTTTTTAGTTTGAGTAAGTCCCATTTTTTGATTCTAGTTATTAACTTTTGTGTTGTGGGTGTTCTATTGAGGAATTTGGAGCCCGACCCCACAGTATGTAGATCGTAGCCAACTTTTTTTCTATCAGACGCTGTGTCTCTGATTTGATATCAAGCTCCTTGATCCATTTTGAATTAACTTTTGTGCATGGCGAGAGAAAGGGATTCAGTTTCATTTTGTTGCATATGGATTTCCAGTTTTCCCAGCACCATTTGTTGAAGATGCTATCCTTCCTCCATTGCATGCTTTTAGCCCCTTTATCAAATATAAGATAGTTGTAGTTTTGTGGGTTGGTTTCTGTGTCCTCTATTCTGTACCATTGGTCCACCCGCCTGTTTTGGTACCAGTACCATGCTGTTTTTGTTACTATTGCTCTGTAGTATAGTTTGAAGTCTGGTATCGCTATACCGCCTGATTCACACTTCCTGCTTAGCATTGTTTTTGCTATTCTGGGTCTTTTATTTTTCCATATGAATTTCATGATTGCTTTCTCTATTTCTACAAGAAATGCCGTTGGGATTTTGATTGGCATTGCATTAAACCTATAGAGAACTTTTGGTAATATCGCCATTTTGATGATGTTAGTTCTGCCTATCCATGAACAGGGTATATTTTTCCATCTTCTAAGATCTTCCTCTATTTCTCTCTTTAAGGTTCTGTAGTTTTCATTGTATAAGTCTTTCACCTCTTTTGTTAGTTTGATTCCCAAGTATTTCATTTTTTTTTGAAGATATTGTGAATGGAGTGGTTGTCCTCATTTCCATTTCAGAGGATTTGTCACTGATATACAGGAATGCCTTTGATTTATGCATGTTGATTTTATATCCTGCCACTTTGCTGAATTCATTTATTAGCTCTAATAGTTTCTTTGTAGAGCCTTTTGAGTCTGCTAGGTATATAATCATATCATCTGCAAATAGTGATAATTTAAGTTCTTCTTTTCCTATTTTTATGCCTTTAATTTCTTTCATCTGTCTAATTGCTCTGGCCAGCGTTTTGAGAACTATGTTGAACAGAAGTGGTGAAAGAGGGCATCTCTGTCTTTTTCCAGATTTTAGAGGGAATGCCTTCAATTTTTCTCCATTCAGAATGATGCTAGCCTGAGGCTTAGCATAGATTGCTTTTACAATATTGAGGTATGTTCCTGTTATCCCTAGTTTTTCTAGAGTTTTGAACATAAAGGGATGCTGTACTTTGTCGAATGCTTTTTCCGCATCTATCGAGATGATCATATGGTTCTTATTTTTAAGTCTATTGATGTGGTGAATAACATTTATTGATTTCCGTATATTGAACCAGCCTTGCATCCCAGGGATGAATCCTACTTGATCATGGAGCACAATTTTTTTGATATGTTTTTGTAACCGATTCGCCAGAATTTTATTGAGGATTTTGCATCTAGGTTCATTAGAGATATTGGTCTGAAGTTTTCTTTCTTTGAAGTGTCTTTGTCTGGTTTAGGTATCTGGGTGATGTTGGCCTCGTAGAATGAATTTGGAAGTTCTCCCTCTTTTTCTATTTCCTGAAGTAGCTTAGAAAGTATTGGTATTAGTTCCTCTTTAAAGGTTTTGTAAAATTCTGCTGTATACCCATCCGGTCCTTTTGTGTCTGACCCTTATTCTGACCCTAAATCTAACCCTAGGTTTAAACCTGACCCTAAACATAAACCGAACTAATCCTAACCCTAGGCTCATTTTAGCTTTATCCCTAATACAAACTCTAACCCTAACCCTGACCCTTATTCTGACCCTAAATCTAACCCTAGGTTTAAACCTGACCCTAAACATAAACCGAACCCTAACATTAGCCCTAAGGGTAACCCTTTACCTAAACCTAACCCTAACAGCAGACCTAGAAAAAGCCTAATCCTAAATCTAGACACAACTCTAGCACTAGCCCTAAACAAAAACCTAGCTTTAGGCATTAACCTAACTCAAACACTAAACCTACCCCTAGACCTAAATCTAGCCCTAATTCTGGCCCTAACCTTAAACATAACCCTAACCCGAAAAATGGCGCTTACCCTAACAAAAACCTAGCTCTAAACTTTATGCTAACCCAAAATCTGGCCATAACCCTAACTGTCGCGACCCCTTTCCCGCAAGGAAGACGCAACTCAGGAATCTTCTTTCAGCAGTTTATTCAGGCCCTTGATATTTCTTCTTCTCTCTCTCGGATGCCCCTCCCAGCCTTAATAAAGCATCTCAAGCCCCAATGTGAAGCTGCCACGTGGAGCTTTCTCATAGGGTGGTGAAAAACCATGCACCAACTCTCCCAAATAAGGGGTTGTTTGTCACAGACCACAGCGGAGCCAGCACCATCTTGTAATGGCGACCATAGTCTGCAGAAATGGCAGAAGTGGCTCACCACACCTAACTAGACCTAGCCATAACCCTAACCCTAGCTCATTCACTACCCATAGCCCTAATGCTACCTTAAACCTCACACAAAACCTAGCCTTAATCCTAGACCTAACCCTAGCCCTAAGCCTAAACCTAACCCTAACCCTAGACCTAACTCTAACTTAACTCTCACCCTAGTCCTAATCCTAGGTCAAACACTAACCCTTAACATAAACATAAACCTAGCACTAATACTAACACTATCCCTAAACTTAATCCTAGCCATAATTCTAACCATAACAAAGACCAAACCCAAGATCTAAATTTATCCATTGCCCTAAACATAAACCTAACCCTAATGCTAATCTTACCACTAAACTTATCCCTAATCCTAAACCAAGACCTGACACTAACCATAACCCTGCCCCTGGCCCTAACCATAGGTCAAAACCTAACACCTGCCCTAAACCTAACCCTAACACTAACCCTAGGCATAACCCTAACCCTAATTTAACCCTAGACCTAATCCTAACCATAACACTAGCCCTAGTCCTATCCATTACCCTAAACAAAAGCCTAACCCAAATGCTAACCCTAGGTCTAAACTTAAACTTATCATTAACACTAACCCTAACCATTACCTAAACCTAACCTGAGCAATAAACCTAACCCTATCAATTACTCTAACCCTAACTCTAACACTAAAACTAATGCTAATTCGAGCACTAAACCTAAACCATAACCCAAACCAAACTCTGAACAACACACTGACTCTAATAATACACCTAGATCTAATCCTGACCCTTACCCTAAGCCTAACCCTTACACTAGACCTAGATATAAAACTAACCATAGCACTATCCCTAACCAAACCATAGACATGACATTAGCACTTGCACTCTACCTAATTCTAGCCCTAAATCTAACACAAACCCTAGCCTTCAACCTAGCCCTAAACCTAGCCTTAATCGTAATCCAAACTCTAATCCTAGCCCAATCTCTGATTTCAACCCTCTCCCTAGTTCTGAACCTAGGTATAACCACATCCCTTCCCCTAACCCTAACCTTAACCCTAACCCTAACACTATCACTAACCCTAACCTAGCCCTAACACTAGGCCTATACATAACAGTAAATCTAGCTCTAATCCTAGCCCTAATTTATTGCTAAATGTAACCCTTACCCTAACTCTAGCCCTAAGACTAACTATAACTCTCGAGCTAGACCTACTTCTAGTACTAACCTTATCTGTTACCATTACCCTAATACTAGCCCTAAACTTAGGACTAACCCAGCCCTAACCCTGGATCTAACCATAATTCTAAATGTAACCCTTACCCTAAGACTAAACCTCACCCTACCACTAGCCTTAACACTATTGCTAATCTAAAAACTAGCCCTAACACAAGCCCTAAACCTAAAAAAAAAACTGAGCCATAGTCCTAATGCTAATCGTAACCTATCTGTAACCATACACCTGACATTATCCCTAGCCCTAATTTTAGTTCTACACTTAATGCAAAACCTAAACCTACACCTACCTTAACCCTAGCTGTAATTCAAAAGTTATCCCTAACCCTAAAACTGACACTGACCATGAATCTGACACTATCATTTGCTCTATCTCAAATCTTCCCCTACAACTAAACTTAATCCTAAAACTAGACCTAGACCTAACACTAACCCTAAGTCTAGCCCTAATCATAATGTTAGTTCTTACACTAGACATGGCCCTACCTTATCCCTAAACTAATCCTAAACCTAGCCCTAATCTGAGCCCTAACCCTAGCTTTAACCAAAACATTAACCCTTACCCTAAACCTAATCCTAACCCTAGCCTTAATCCTAAAAATAACCCTAGCCATAACCCTAGCTCTAACTCTATCCATTAGCTTAACCCTAAACCTAACCCTAATGCTAACCCTAGAATAACCCTAACCCTATCCATAACTCTAACACTATTACCTAAGCCTAACCTGAACCCTAAACCTAACAATATCCATTACCCTAACCCTGAACCTACCCTAAAACTAATGCTAATTAGAAACCTAAACCTAAATCTTAACCTAAAGAAACCTTAACCTTTTTCCTGACCCTAACAATACCCCTATCTAAAACTGAACCTAACTTTTAACCTGACCCTTACACTATACCTAACCATAAAATTAACCCTAAAACTTTCCCTAACCATAACAATAGACCTGACTTAGCCTTAGTCCTAATGCTAGACCTAACCCTAACAAAAACCATAGCACTAATCCTGGCCGTAAACTTAGCCTTAATTCTAACCCTAAACTGAACAGTAGCCCTAACCCTTAATTGAACATTCACCCTAGGCCTAAACCTAGCTATAACATCATAACATACTCTAACCCTAATCCTAACCCTAGCCCTAAACCAAGCCCTAGCCCTAATACTAACCCTAGGTCTAATCCTATCACCAATTTATCCTTAATCCTAAATCTAACCATATCCCTAGCCCTAAGAGTAACTCTAATTCTCGCCCTAGCCCTATCGCTACTTCTAAACTTAGCCCTTTCTAAAAGACAAAGCCTACCCAGAACCCTAGCTCAAACCTAGCCCTAAACTTAGGTGTAGCTGTAAACCTGGATCTAACCCTAACTCTAAATCTAACACTAATCCTAAACCTAAACCTCACCCTAACAGGAGCCCTAACCCTAATGCTAATTTGAAAACTTGCCCTAAGCCTAGCAATAGCCCTCTAACAAAACTGAGCTATAGCCCTAATCCTAATCGTTAACCTAAACCAAATCCTAATGCTACACCTAGCCCTAACCCTAACCCTACAACTAATATTGACACTGACTCTTAACCTAAAACGAACCGTAGCACTAAATATCACCCTAAACCTAAACCTAGCCCAAAAATAGACCTAGCCTTAACCTAACCAGAAAACTAGCCCTAATTGTAAAACCAGTTCTTACATTAGCCATAGCCCTAACACTAACACAAAACCAAGCCCTTATCTTAGCCCTAACTCTAGTTTTAACTCTAGCCCTAACCCTAACCCAAACCCTAACTAAAATCTTATTTCTTATCTTAAGTCAAACCCTCAACCTAATGCTACACTAGTTCTAACCCTAATCACTAGTCTGCCTCAAACTTTAACTCTATTACTAGTCCTAACCCTAGACTTCATTCTGTCTCTAACCCTAACCCAAAGCCTAACCCTAACCCTGACTTTTATTCTGACCCTAACACTAACCCTAGAAATAAACCTGACCCTAATCCTAAACCAAACCCTCACACTAGCCCTACTGCTAAATCTATATATAAGCGTAACTGTAAAACTAGCATTAGACCTACACTTAATCCTAAATATAGCCATTACTCTAGACCTAGCCCTAAAGAAAAACCTAGTCCTAGCCCTAACAATAACTCTTAATCTAACACAAAGACTAACCATATCCCTATATCTAAACCTAGTTCTAATTCTGTCCCTAAAGCTAAATCCAATACTAACCTGAACACTGACCCCTACCCTAAGATAAACGTTAGCTCTAAAACTTATCTTAACCCAAAACCTAACTCTAACACAGGATTTATCTATAACCCTAACCCTCAAACCAGCCATTAAATTACCCATAGCTATAATGCTAGCCATAAACCTCACATAAAACATAGCCCTAAACCTAGCCATAAGCATAATCCTAACATTAACCTAACCAAACCATACCTTAATACTTGCCATAGCCCTTACCCCAGCTCAAACTCTAACCATTACTCTAAGCCTAAACCTAGGCCTAACCTTAATCCTAAACCGAATGCTAACTGTAACCATTGCTCAAATCCTAGATCTAACTTTATCCATTACTTTAAACATAACCCTAACCCTAATGCTAACCCTAGCCCTAAACCTAATCCTAACCCTAACCATAGCTGTGACTCTAACCCTAAACCTCACGATAGCCCTAACCCTACCTCAAAGCCTAACACCTACCCTAAACAAAACCCTAACACCAAACCTAAGCCTAACCCTAATCCTAGCCCTAATTCTAACCTTAACCCAATCCCTAACACTAACACTAACCCTATCCATAACCCTAAACATAAGCCTAATCAAAATGTTAACACTAGGCCAGCCTTAACCTTATGCCTAACATTAACCCTAAACATTACTCTATACCTAAACTGAACCCTAAACATAACCCTATCTATTATTATAACCCGAACCCTAACCCTAACGCTAATTCGAGCCCTAAACATAAACCTTAACCAAAACCAACCCTAATCTGGACTCTGGCCCTAATAATAAACCTAGCTATAAACCTGACCCCTACCCTAAAACTAACCCTTACATTAGACCTAGCCATAAACCAAACCCTAAAACTATCCCTAATTTTAACCCTAGACCTGATATTAGCCCTAGCCCTAGTCTCAGCCCTAACACTAACACAATCCCTAGCCCTCATCCTAGCCCCAAACCTAGACTTAATCCTAACCAGAACCCTCAATCTAGCCCTATCACTAATTTAACCCTTTCCTTAGCCCTGAACCAAGCTATATAACCCCATCCTTGCCTCTAAAACTAACCTTAAACCTAGCCCTAAACATAGGCCTAACCCTAACACTTATCCTAGTGCGAATCCTAGCCCTAATTTAACCCCAACCCTAACCCTAGCCATAAGACTGCCTCTAACTCTCAACTTTACCCCTATTTCTATTTCTAACCTATCCATTACTATAACCCTCACACTAGCCCTAACCTTAGATCTAAACATAATACTTAATCTAACCCTAACCTTAAGCCTAAACCTGACCCTATCACTAGCCCTAACACTATTGCTAATCCTAAACCTAGCCATATCCCTAGCCCTAGCCCTAAAACAAATCGAGCCTTTGCTCTGACCCAATATATATATATATATATATATATATATATATATATATATATATATATATATATATATATATATATATATATATGTATATATACCAAACCCTACCACTATAATTAGAAATAACCCTATATCTAATTCGAGTCCTAGGCCTAAAATTAATGCTGACCCAACTTTTATCCAAACACTAACCCTAGCTCTATATATCACCCTAACACTAAAGCTAATATTAACACAAGACCAAGCCCAAACCCAAACCCTAAAACTAACCCTAATCGTAACCCTAGTTCTTACATTGGAAATAGCCCTAACCCTAAAACTGAAATAGCCCTAGTATGAGCCCCAACTAGATTTAACCCTAACCCTAAAACTAGCCCCAAACCTAACCCTAAAAGTAGCCCTAAACCTAGATCTAACCCTATGCCTTGTGCTAAGCCAAAACCTATCCATAATGCTAAACCTAGTCCTAATCCTAATACTTTGTCTAAACCAAACACTAACCCTATTATTAGTCCTAACCCTAGCCCTCATTCTAGCTCTATCCCTAACACAAAGCCTAACTCTAAACTTCACCCTTATTCTGACCCTAACACTAATTATAAGTCTAAACCTGATCTTAACCCTAAACCGAAACCTGAAACTAGCCATACAAGTAAACTTATACCTAAACCTAACCCTATCCTTAGTCCTATACCCAAACCTAATCCTAAATCTAGTGATAACTCTAGCCCTAGTCCTAAACAAAAACTTAGTCCTATCCCTAACAAAACAAACACTAACCCTACCCCTATACCTAACACTAGTCCTAATTCTGGATTTCACCCTAACCCTAACACTTACTTGAACACTGACCCTGACACTAATATTAAACCTAGCTGTAAACACGACCCTAAACCAAAATCTAAATTTAACACTAGACCTAGCCATAACCCTAACCCTAAACTAGCCCTAATTACAACCCTAGATCTTACATTAACCATAGCACTAACCCTAGGCCATTAACCTAACACCAAACCTAGCCCTAATCAAAGGCCTAAACCTACACTAAGCATAATCCTCACCCTAACCCTAGCCCTAACTCTAACCCTAACCCTCTCCTTAGTCCTAACCCTAGCTCAAAGGCTAACCCTTAGCCTAAACATAACCCTAGTACTATCCCTAAACATAACCCAAACCCTAGCCCTAATCCTAACATTAACCCTAGCACTAACCCTAGCTCTAACCCTAGCCATTACCTTAACTCTAACCCTAAATCTAATGATAACTCTAGCCCTAACCCTAACCAAAACCGTAATACAAACCATAAACCTAACCCTAGACCTAAACCTAAACCTAACCCTTACTCTGGCCCTAACCCTAACTCAAACCCTAAACCTCACCCTAAACCCTACAGTAATCCTAGCCCTAAAACTAAACTTAACCCTAAATCTAACCTTAACACTAAAGCTAACCTTACATCTAACCCAATATATTACCCTAAACCTAACCCTAACTCTAATGACAACCCAAGCCCTAACCCTAAACCTAACCCTGACCATAAACATAATCCTAACCCTAGACTTAACACTAAACCTACCCCTCACCCTAGGATTAAACTTAGCTCAAAACCTATCCTTTATCCTAAACCTAACCCTAACCCTAACCTAAGCTAGGGTTACTAGCCCTAACCAAAACCCTAAGCCGAACTCTAGACCTAATCTTAACAATAACCTTAGCCCCAACCCTACCTCTAACCCTATACATTATCCTTATGATAACCCTAATCCTAATGCTAACCATAGGCCTAACCCTAAACTTTTTGCTAACCTGAAACTTCTCCATTCCCCTAAACCTACATTGAACCCTAAACCTAACCCTATCCCTTACCCTTACCCTAATGCTCACTTGAGCCCTATACTTAAACATTAATCTAAAACAAACCCTAACATTGATCCTGACCCTAAAAATACAACTAGCTTTCAACATGACCCTTACCCTAAGCCAAACACTTACACTAGACCTAGACACAAACCCAACCCTAAATCTACCTATAACTGTAATACTAGACCTGACATTATCCCTAGCCCTAATTGTAGAACTAAACCTACAACAAACCCTAGCACTCATTCTAGCCTAAACTTAGCCTTAATCATATCCCTAAGCCTATCTGTATCCCTAACCCTAATTCTAACCCTCAGCCTACCTCTAAACCTAGGTATAACACCATCCCTTACCCTAAAGATAAACATAACTCTAGTCCTAATGTTAGGCCTAAGCTGAACATTAAACCTAGTCCTAATCCTATACCTAATTGAGCCATACCCCTAAAACTAATCATAACCCTAACTCTATGACTAACTCGAACTCTCATCCTAGTCCTATCCCTATTTCTATACCTATCTGTTACCATAATCCTAACCCTAGCCCTAACCCTTGTCCTATCCAAAGACCTAGCCCAAACCCTAGATCTAATGCTAACTTCAAATCTAACCCTAATCATAGCCTAACACTAACACTAGTCCTAACCCTAATGCTAATCATATAACTAGTGCTAAACCTAAACCTAGAACTAAAATCAAATTGAGCAATACCCCTAACCCTAAACCTTAACTTAAACCAAACCCTAACACTACACCCAGACCTAACCCTAGGCCTAATTGAGTCCTAACCCTAACCTTAAAACCTACTCTGACCCTGAATCATATCCTAAGAGTCACCCTAGATCTGAACACCATGCTATATTTAAATGAAACCCTAACAGTAACCGGAGCCTTAATTCATGTCATAACCCTAAATTTAAAACTATCTCTGTCCCTAACTCATATCCTAACAGTCACCCTAGCTCTAAACATAACCCTCATCTTAAACTGAACCCTAACTGTAACCTAGCCCTTATTTGAGTATTAACCATAACCCTAAAACAAACTCTGATTCTTACTCAGATCCTCACAATAGCCCTAGCTCTAAATATTACCCTAATCATAAACCTAACACCTACACTTAGAAGTACCCCTAACCCTTACCCTAAAATAACCCTAATTGTAACCCTAGTTTTTACATTAGCCATTTACTTAACCATAACGCAAAAACTAGCCCTAATCTGAGTCCAAAATTTAGATTTAACCCTAATCCTAACCCTAGCTCTAAAGCTATCACTTACCCTAAGCCAAACACTAACAATAATGGTAACCCTACACCTATCCCTAATCTTTAGGCTAACCAAAATCTTAACACTATTAAAAGTCCTAAACCAATCCATCACTCTACCTCTAACCCTATCCCAAACCCTAATACTAACCCTGATCCTTATTCTGATCCTAACACTAATCCTAAGTCTAAACCTGACCTAACCCTACACCAAACCCTAACACTAGCCCTATACCTAAACCTAATCCTAAATCTAGACTTAAATCTAGCCCTTAGAACTAACCCAAACCTAGCCTTATCCCTAACAATAACCCTAAACCTAACCAAACACAAACCCTATCTCTAGACCTAAACCTAGTCTTAATTCTGGCTGTAACCCTAAGTCTTACTCTAACCCAAACACTGACCCTGCCTTTATAGTAAACCTATTTCTAAATTTGACCCTACACGAAAATCTAAACCTAACACTATGCCTAGCCGTGAAATTGACCCTAAAACTAGATCTAAATATAACCCTAACTCTTACATTACCCATAGCTCTAACCCTAGGCCTAAACCTAACAAAATCTAGAGCTAATCACAGTCCTACACCTTGCCTTAAGCATAACCCTAACCCTAACCCTTGCTCTAACCGTAACCGAATCTTCACCTTAGTCGTGATTCTAGCTCAAAGCCTAACCCTTACCCTAAACATAAACCTACATCTATCCCTAAAAATAACCCTAACCCTAGTTCTAATCCTAACCTTAACCCTAGCCCTGAATTTACCCTTTACCCTAAACCTGATCCTAACCGTATTGATAATCCTAGGCCTAACTTTAATGCTATAACTAACCAGAAAACCAACCCTATATCTAACCCTCAACCTCACACTCGCCATAGACTTAACCCTATCTCAAACCGTAACCCTTGTCATAAACCTAAATATAACCATATCTCTAACCCTAAACCTAAACCTCTATTTTACCCTAACTATAACCATACACCTACATCTAAACCTATCCATTACCATAACCTTATCCCTACCCCTAATGATTACCTAGCCCTAATCCTAAACCTAACCCTATCCGTATGGTTATCTTATCCCTATACTTAACCCTAAACCTAACGCTTACACTAGGCATTACCCTAGCTCAAAACCTAACACTTATGCTTAACATAACCCTGACCCTAACCTTCATTCTAACCCTAACCCTAACCATAACTCAAAGCCTATTGCTAACCATTAATTTAGCCCAAAACGTAGCCCTAAACTGTCCATTATACTAACCCTAACCCTTACCCTAAAGCGAAACTTAGACCTAACCCTAACCCTAACTCTAACAATTAACAAAACCTAACCTGAACCCTAACAAAAGCCTATCATTACCCTAACCCACACCCAAATGCTAACTTGATCCATAACCCTAAACTCTAACTTTAACCAAACTCTAAATCTGACTCTGACCATAATATATTTCCTAGCTCTAAAGCTGACCCTTACCTTAAACCTAACACTGATACTAGACCTAGCCATAACCATAATCCTAAAACTATCCCCAACTGTAAGCCTAGATCTGACATTAGCCCTAGCCCTAATCTTAGCCTGAAACTTAACACAAACCTCAGCCCTTATCGTAGCACTAAACATACCCTTACACCTAAACCTAACTCTAAAATTAGCCCTAACCCTAACACTAACCTAGCCCTAATCTTAGTCCTAATTTAGGCCTGTTCCTAACCCTAGCCCTAACCCTAGCCATAAGACTAACTCTCACTCTAGCCCCATCCCTTGTTCTAACCCAATCCCTTACCAGAAACCTAATCCTAGCCCTAACACTAGCCCTATCCTTAGCCCTAGTGATACCTAGTTTTAAATTTAACTATAAATCATACAATAAACCTAAGCTTTACCCTAGCCTTAACCCTAACTCTAAATCTAACTTTAACCCTAAGGCTAAAACTAAATCTAACACTAACACTAGCCCTAACCCTAATGCTAATCCTAAAACTAGCCCTAACCCTAGCCCTAAATCAAAACTGAACCATAGCACTAACCCTAAACCTTAACCTAAACCAAACCCTAACCCTAATCCTAGACCTAATTTGAGTTTTAATCCGAACCCTAAAACTAACCCTGACCCTGACTCTGACCATAACACTAACCCTAGCTCTAAACATAACCCTTACCCTAAACCTAAACCTAACACTAGACATAGCCCTAAACCTAACCCTAAATTTAGCCCTAAACATAACCCTGATACTTACCATTACCATTACAACCCTATCCATTACCCTAATTCAAACCTAGACTCTAAACCTCACCCTATCATTAACCTAACACTAACCCTACTGATAATTTGAGCCCTAACTTTAAAACTTAACCTATCCCAAACCCTAACCCAGACCCTGACTGTAAAAATAGTCCTAGCTCTAAATCTGACAAAAACCCTAACCCAGACCCTGACTGTAAAAATAGTCCTAGCTCTACACCTGACCCTAACCCTAAAACTAACACTTACACTACGTGTAGCCATAAATCTAACACTTAAACTATCTTTAACCATAAGCCAAGGCCTAATATTAGCCCTAGCCCTAATACTAGCCCTAAATTAAAAAAAAAAAAAAAAAACCTAGCCCTCATTCTAGCCTTACACCTATCACTAATCATTACCCTAACCTTAACCATAGACCTAAACCTAGCTGTAAGCCATCCCTTACCCTAAACTGAATCCTAACCCTAACCCTAATACTAGACCTAAGCTGAACACTAACCCTAGCCCTAATACTAGCCTTAATTTAACCCTATAACTAATTCTAATGTTAACCATATACCTAAGACTAACTCTAACTCTCAAACTAGCTGTATCCCTACTTCTAACCCTAACCTTTAACTTAACCCTAACCCTAGCCCTAAACATAGCCCTAAACATAGCCACAACAATTGCCTAATCCTTATTCCTAGTCCTAAACCTAGATCTAATCTAACTCTAACTCTAACACTAACCCTAAGCCTAAGCCTAACATTAATACTAGCACTAACCCTAACGCTAATCATGAAACTAGCCCTAACCCTAACCCTAGCAGTAAAACAAAACTGAGTAATAGCCCTAACACTAAACTTTAACTTAAACCAAATCCTAATACTACACCTAGACATAACCATAGTCCTAATTCGAGTCCTAACATTAACCTTAATACTAACCATGACTCTGCCTCATATCCTAAAACTCACCCTAGCTCTAAACACCAATCTAACCTTAAACCAAACCCTTAAAGTAACCCTAGCCTTATTTCGAGTCCTACCCCTAACTCTCAAACTAACTCTGACCCTATTAGCCTAACACTAATACTCACTCTAAATATCATCCTAACCTTAAACCTAATCATAACACTAGAGGTTTAACCCCTCACCATTGTTGAGAGCCACAGCCGAAGGGGCCCCAGCAAACTTCCAGCTGCCAGCAAACTTCCAGCTGCCGGCTGATGATTGGCTCACAGCGGCCCCAGCAACATCTAGCTGATTGGCTCCTCGGCCCCAGCAACATCTAGCTGATTGGCTCCTCTGCGGTGATGCTCATTGGGCTGTTTTCCTGCCCTTTCAGACCACGGAGCTGCTCACTGGGGGACTTTTTTGGCTCCACCCACGTGACCCAGCCAATCGGCCTCAAGAGCAGGAGGACTGTGGGAGGTGGAGAGAAGCTTGTGTGGGAGAGAGAGGCTTGTGGAAAGCCGGTGGTGGCAGTTGAGGCTTTGAGGGTTTTTCCTGAGAGGCTGTTTTGTTTGGCGTGTGTGGTTCTAAAAATAAAGTTAGTTTCTTTTGACAAGTGGCTCCTGATTGTGCCCAGCCAGACTGCGGCACACCATAACTCAAAAATTCACCCTAATTGTAACCCTAGTTCTTACATTAGACATTGCCTAGCCCTAAACCTAACACAAAACTAGCCCTAATCAGAGCCCTGAACCTAGATTTACCCCTAACCCTTGCCCTAATCCCAGTGCTAACCCTAGCTCTAACCCTATACCTTACCCTTAGCCAAATCCTAACCCTAATATTAACCCTAATCCTTAACATAACATAAAACCTAACCATATTATTAGTCCTAAACTTAGCACTCATTCTAGCTCTAACCATAACCCAAACCCTAACCTGAACCCTGACCATTATTCTGACTCTAACATGAACCTTAGGTCTAAACCTGAACCTAAACCTAAACTGAACCCTAAAAATATGTTTAAATTTAGAGTAAGGGTTGACATTATAGCTAGGTTTAGAGGTAGGGTGAGGGTTAGAATTAGGGTTAGGTGTAGGCCTAGAGATTGGGTTATGATAAGGCTAGGTTTAGGACAAGAATGAGGGCTAGGTGTGTTTTTAGCTTTAGGACTAGAATTAGGGCTAGGGCTAATTTCAGGTCCAGAATTATAGTTAAAGAGAGTTTTAGGGTTAGTTTTATGGATAAGTCTATGCTAAGGGTTAGGTGTTGGGTTATGGTCAAGTTTAGAGCTAGGGGTATTATTAAGGTCAAGGTCTGGGCTAGGGTTTCAAGTAGGTTAAGGTTTCAATTTTTGGCTTGAATTAGTTTTAGGATTAGGGTTAGGGTAATGATAGGGTTAGATTTAGGATTCAGGTTAGGTTTAGTATAATGGAAGTGTTAGGATTCAAGATAGGGTTAGGTTTACGCTTATGGTTATCATTATGGTTTGGGTTATGGTTATGTTAATGGATAGAGCTAGAGATCAGTGTAAGGCTAAAGTTATGGTTACAATTAGTGCTAGTGATAGGGTTAGGTTAGTGTTAAAGCCAGGGTTAGGTTTTTGATTAGGTCTAGGTTTTGGGTTAAGTTAGGGCTAGTGTTAGGGTTACAGCTAATTTAAGTACTAGGTTTAAAAGTAGGGCTAGTTTTAGGGTTTTAGTGCTAGGTTTAGTGTTAGGGTTAGGTTTACTGATAGGGTGATGTTTAGAACTAGAAGTGTTAGAGTCAGTGTCAGGTTCAGGGTTAGTTTTAGGTTTCGGGTTCCAACTCAATTAAGTCTAGGTTTAGGTCTAGGTGTAAGGTTAGGGTTTTGTTTAGATTAATATTTAGGTTTAGACCTATGGCTTTGTTTTGTTTTATGGCTCGGGCTAGTGTTAGGGCTCATTTTAGGATTAGTGTTATGGTTTGGGGTAGTGTTAGGTTTAGGTTTAGGCTTCGTTTTAGGGCTAGATTTAGAGTTACTTTTTGCCTAAGGTTAGTTCTTGGGAAAGGATAGGGAAAGAGATAACACTAGGGTTAGGGCTAGGGTTAGGGTTATGGTAAGAGATAGGGTTAGAATGAGTGATTGGGCTAGTATGAGAGAGTTAGGTTTATCGCTAGGGTTAGGGTTAGGTTTGGGATAGGTCTAAATTATGGCTAGGGTTATGTTATGGCTAGGGTTAGTGTTAGTTTTAGGATTAGGCTTAGGCATCGAGTTAGAGTTAGATTTAGAGTTAGATTTTGATTCAGGGTTAGTACTATGGCTAGGGATAAGACAAGGGTTACCACTAGGGTTAGGATTAGAGTTAGGATTTAATTTAGGGTAAGAGATGTGGTTATATCTAGGCTTAGAGCAAGGGCAAGGGTTAGTATTAGGGCTAGAATTAGGGATAGGATTATGATTATGATTAAGGCTATATTTAGGGCTACGATGAGGACTAGGATTTGTTTTAGGTTTAGTAATAATATTAAGGCTTTGTCTAATGTTAGGTCTAGGTTTACAGTTAGGGATAGATTTAGTGTTAGGTTTATGGCTTGGTCCAGTGTAAGGGTTAGGTTTTTGTTTAGGGTCAGGTTTAGATCTAGGGTTATTTTTATTATCTGCATCAGGATTTGGGTTTTGGTTAAGTTAGTGTTTAGGTGCAGGGCTCGAATTAGTGTTAGATTTAGGTTTGGGGTAAATACAGGGTTAGGTTTAGGGTTTAGGTTTGGTTTAGTATAATGTATAGGTTTAGGGTCATGCCTAGGGTTATCAAAAAAGTTAGGGTTATCATTAGGGTAATGTATAGAATTAGCCCTAACGTTAGGGCTAGGGTTATGTATAGGATTAGGGCTAGTGTTTGGGTTAGAGTTAGGTTAAAGTTTAGGTTTATAGTTAGATTTAGGACTAAGATTAAGGATAGGTTTTGAGTCAGATTAGGGCTAGGGTTAAGGCTACTGATTATGTATGAAGTATGTTTATGATTACACGTATTTTTATATTTAGAGTTAGGTCTAGGTCTAGTGTTAAGGTTAGGTTTACGGTGATGATGATGTTTAGAGCAAGGGTTAGTTTTAGGGTCAGAGTCAGGGTCAGGGTTAGTTTTTGGGTTAGGGTTAGACTATAATTAGGGATAGGGTTAGGGCTAGGTGTAGGGTTAGGATTTGGTTTAGGTTAAGGGTTAAGGTTAGGGCTTAGACTTGGTTTTGTTTTAGGGCTAGGGGTAGGGTTAGGGCCAGTTTTATGATTAGTCTTAGGGTTAGGGCTAGTGTAAGTGTGAAATTTAGGCTTAGGTTAAGGATTAGGGATAAGAGTAGAGTTATGGTTAGGTTTAGTCAAAGGGTTAGGGTTAAATTTAGAGTTAGGTTTAGATCTAGGTTTTGTGATAGGGCTAACTATAGGGCTAGTGTAGGGCTAGGTTTAAGGCTAGGTGTATGCTAATGGTAAGGAATTGGGTTAGAACTAGGTATAGGGCTAGTGTGAAAGTTAGAGTTTGTCTTAGGGTTAGGGTTAGGGTTAGGGTTAGGGCTCAATTAGAGCTTAGGTTAGGGCTAGGGTAAGTGTTAGGGTTAGGCCTAGGGTTAGGGCTAGGGTTAGTGTTAGGTTTAGGGTTAGGTTAGGTTTAGGGTAAGGGATGGGAATATAGCTAATTTTAGGACTAGGGTGAGAATTAGGGTTAAGGTTAAGGTTAATGTTAGGGTTAGGGTTATGATTAAGGTGAAGTTCTTTGCTAGGAAGTGTTCTAAGTTGTGTATTAGGGTTAAGGCTAGATTAGAGCCAGGGCTAATGTCAGGTCTAGGGTACGGTTTTGGATAGTTTTAAGGTTAGCTTTATGGCTAGGTCTATTGTAAATTTTACGTTTCTTGTTAGGGTCAGGTTTAGAGGTATTGGTATTATTAGAATCAGGGTCCAGTTTAGGGTTAGGGTTTGGTTAAGATTTAGGTTTAGGTCTCAAATTAGTCTTATATTTAGGGATCGGGTAATGACACAGTTAGGTTTAGGGTTCAGGTTAGGTGTAGGTTAATAGATTGGATTAAGCCTAGTGCTGGGAATAGGGTTGCACCTAGGTTTAGCATAATGATTATAGTTATCTTAGGGTAATGAATAGGGTTAGAGCCAGGGTTTGGGCTAGGGTTATGGTTAGGATTATGTCTACCGTTAGGTTTAGGATTATACTTAGGGCTAGGATTATTGTTAGGTTAGCTTTAGGGTTAAAGCTAAGGTAGGGCTTGGATTAGGGCTAAGTTTTGTGATAGGTTAGGGCTATGGATAATGTAAGAACTAGTGTAATGATTAAGACAAGTTTTATGGTTAGTGTTAGGGCTAGGTGTAGTTTTAGGGTTATTTTTAGTGTTAGGGTGAAGTTTAGAGCGAGGGGTAGTGTTAGTGTCAGGGAAAGTGTTCGGGAGGGTAATGGTTAGGGTTAAAGCCAGAATGAGGATTAGGATTAGGTCTAGAGGTAGGATTAGATTTTGGGTTTGGTCATGGGTTATTGTTAAGGCTAGGTCTAGTTTGCCTTTAGGTCTAGAGCTCTAGTTATGGTTAGATTTAGGATTAGGTTTAGGTTTATGTCTAGAGTTAGGGTTAGGTTTAGGTATAAAGTTACCAGTAGGGCTAGTGTTACGGTTTGGTTTAGGATTAGGTTTAGATTTAGAGGTAAGATTAATGTTAGTGTTTGGGTTATGGTTAGATGTAGAATGAAGGCTAGGTTTATGACTAGTTATACAGTTAGCTTTTGGTTAGGCTAAGGATTAATTAGCATTAGGGTGAGTGTTTGGATTAGGGTAAGCGATATGTTTAGAGCTAAGATTAGGAATAGATTTAGAGTCAGGTTTATGGTTAAAGCTCGTGTTAGGG